>NW_028239215.1:0-123055 GCF_036417535.1 Chlamydotis macqueenii
TAACTTCTAAGCCCTGTTGGTCAGGGAAAGCCCGGAGCCCCGATGTCTGTGGTGCTCTAGATGCGCTGGGAATGGCCGGTGAGGAGCAGCAAGAGCTTGACAGGCTGGCACTTTCGGTGTGGGAGCAATCGTCCGACGTTCGTGATTTTTGGGGGTTTTATTTCAGTGGGCGCCCAGGTTCAGCTGGTGGTAAATGTCGAAGCCCTGTTCGTCAGGGAAAGCCCGGAGCCCCGATGTCTGTGGTGCTGTAGATGCGCTGGGAATGGCCGGTGAGTAGCAGCAAGAGCTTGACAGGCTGGCATTTAAGGTGTGGCAGGAATCGTCCGACATTTGTGATTGTTGGGGTTTTTTTTTCAGGGGGCACCCAGGTGCAGCTGGTGGTAAATGTCGAAGCCCGGTTCGTCAGGGAAAGCCCAGAGCTGCGATGTCTGTGGTGCTGTAGATGCGCTGCCAATGGCCGGTGAGGAGCAGCAAGAGATTGAGTTGCTGGCACTTTTGGTGTGGGAGCAATCGTCCGACGTTTTTGATTTTTCAGGGTTTTTTTTCAGTGGGAGCCCAGGTGCAGCTGGTGGTAAACGTCGAAGCCCTGTTCGTCAGGGAAACTCCAGAGCCCTGATGTCTGTGGTGCTGTAGATGCGCTGGGAATGGCCGGTGAGTAGCAGCAAGAGCTTGGCAGGCTGGCATTTAAGGTGTGGCAGGAATCGTCCGACATTTGTGATTTTTGGGGTTTTTTTTTCAGGGGGCACCCAGGTGCAGCTGGTGGTAAATGTCGAAGCCCTGTTCGTCAGGGAAAGCCCGGAGCCCCGATGTCTGTGGTGCTGTAGATGCGCTGCCAATAGCCGGTGAGGAGCAGCAAGGGGCTGACATGCTGGCACTTTCGATGTGGGTGCAATCGTCCGACGTTCGTGATTTTTGCGGTTTTTTTTCAGTGGGCGCCCCGGTGCAGCTGGTGGTAAACGTCGAAGCCCTGTTGGTCAGGGAAAGCCCGGAGCCCCGATATCTGTGGTGCTGTAGATGCGCTGCCAATGGCCGGGGAGGAGCAGCAAGAGCTTGACAGGCTGGCACTTTCGGTGTGGGAGTAATCGTCCAACGTTCGTGATTTTTCAGGGTTTTTTTTCAGTGGTTAACCAGGTGCAGCTGGTGGTAAACGTCGAAGCCCTGTTGGTCAGGGAAAGCCCGGAGCCCCGATGTCTGTGGTGCTGTAGATGCGGTGCCAATGGCCGGTGAGGAGCAGCAAGAGCTTGAGTTGCTGGCACTTTCGGTGTGGGAGCAATCGTCCGACGTTTTTGATTTTTCAGGGTTTTTTTTCAGTGGGTAACCAGGTGCAGCTGGTGGTAAATGTCGAAGCCCTGTTGGTCAGGGAAAGCCCGGAGCCCCGATGTCTGTGGTGCTGTAGATGCGCTGGGAATGGCCGGTGAGGAGCAGCAAGAGCTTGACAGGCTGGCACTTTCGGTGTGGGAGGAATCGTCCGACGTTCGTGATTTTTCGGGGTTTTATTTCAGTGGGCGCCCAGGTGCAGCTGGTGGTAAAAGTTGAAGCCCTGTTGGTCAGGGAAAGCTCGGAGCCCCGATATCTGTGGTGCTGTAGATGTGCTGCCAATGGCCGGTGAGGAGCAGCAAGAGCTTGACTGTCTGGCACTTTGGGTGTGGGAGCAATCGTCGGACGTTCGTGATTTTTCGGGGTTTTATTTCAGTGGGCGCCCTGGTTTAGCTGGTGGTAAACTTCTAAGCCCTGTTGGTCAGGGAAAGCGCAGAACCCCGATGTCTGTGGTGCTGTAGATGCACTGCCAAAGTCCGGTGAGTAGCAGCAAGAGCTTGAGTTGCTGGCATTTTTGGTGTGGGAGGAATCGTCCGACGTTCGTGATTTTTCGGGGTTTTATTTCAGTGGGCGCCCAGGTGCAGCTGGTGTTAAACGTTGAAGCCCTGTTGGTCAGGGAAAGCCCGGAGCCCCGATGTCTGTGGTGCTGTAGATGCACTGCCACTGTCCGGTGAGGAGCAGGAAGAGCTTGACTGGCTGGCACTTTTGGTGTGGGAGCAATCGTCCGACGTTCGTGATTTTTCGGGGTTTTATTTCAGTGGGCAACCAGGTGCAGCTGGTGGTAAATGTCGAAGCCCTGTTGGTCAGGGAAAGCCCGGAGCCCCGATGTCTGTGGTGCTGTAGATGCGCTGCCAATGGCCGGTGAGGAGCAGCAAGAGCTTGACTGGCTGGCACTTTCGGTGTGGGAGCAATCGTCCGACGTTCGTGATTTTTCAGGGTTTTATTTCAGTGGGCGCCCAGGTGCAGCTGGTGGTAAATGTCGAAGCCCTGTTGGTCAGGGAAAGCCCAGAGCCCCGATGTCTGTGGTGCTGTAGATGCGCTGGGAATGGGTGGTGAGGAGCAGCAAGAGCTTGAGTTGCTGGCACTTTCAGTGTGGGAGCAATCGTCGGACGTTTGTGATTTTTGGGGATTTTTATTCACTGGGCGCCCAGGTTCAGCTGGTGGTAAACGTCGAAGCCCGGTTGGTCAGGGAAAGCCCCGAGCCCCGATGTCTGTGGTGCTGTAGATGCGCTGGGAATGGCCGGTGAGGAGCAGCAAGAGGTTGACTGGCTGGCACTTTTGGTGTGGGAGCAATCGTCCGATGTTCGTGATTTTTCGGGGTTCTTTTCAGTGGGAGCCCAGGTTCAGCGAGTGGTAAACGTCGAAGCCCTGTTGGTCAGGGAAAGCCCGGAGCCCTGATGTCTGTGGTGTTGTAGATGCGCTGGGAATGGGCGGTGAGGAGCAGCAAGAGGTTGACAGGCTGGCATTTAAGGTGTGGCAGGAATCGTCCGACATTTGCGATTGTTGGGGTTTTTTTTTTAGGGTGCACCCATGTGCAGCTGGTGGTAAATGTCGAAGGCCTGTTGGTCAGGGAAAGCCCGGAGCCCCGATGTCTGTGGTGCTGTAGATGGGCTGGCAATGGCTGGTGAGGAGCAGCAAGAGCTTGACTGGCTGGCACTTTCGGTGTGGGAGCAATCGTCCGACGTTTGTGATTTTTCGTTTATTTTTTTCAGTGGGCGCCCAGGTGCAGCGGGTGGTAAACGTCGAAGCCCTGTTGGTCAGGGAAAGCCCGGAGCCCCGATGTCTGTGGTGCTGTAGATGGGCTGGCAATGGCCGGTGAGGAGCAGCAAGAGGTTGACAGGCTGGCATTTAAGGTGTGGCAGGAATCGTCCGACATTTGTGATTGTTGGGGTTTTTTTTTCAGGGGGCACCCAGGTGCAGCTGTTGGTAAATGTCGAAGCCCTGATGGTCAGGGAAAGCCCGGAGCCCCGATGTCTGTGGTGCTGTAGATGCGCTGCCAATGGCCGGTGAGGAGCAGCAAGAGCTTGACTGGCTGGCACTTTCGGTGTGGGTGCAATCGTCCGACGTTCGTGATTTTTCGGGGTTCTTTTCAGTGGGAGCCCAGGTTCAGCGCGTGGTAAACGTCGAAGCCCTGTTCGTCGGGGAAAGCCCGGAGCCCCGATGTCTGTGGTGCTGTAGATGCGCTGCCAATGGCCGGTGAGTAGCAGCAAGAGCTTGACTGGCTGGCACTTTCGGTGTGGGACCAATCGTCCGTCGTTTTTGATTTTTCAGGGTTTTATTTCAGTGGGCGCCCAGGTTCAGCTGGTGGTAAACGTCGAAGCCCTGTTGGTCAGGGAAAGCTTGGAGCCCCGATGTCTGTGGTGTTGTAGATTCGCTGCCAATGGCCGGGGAGGAGCAGCAAGAGCTTGACTGGCTGGCACTTTCGGTGTGGGAGCAATCGTCCGATGTTCATGATTTTTCGTTTATTTTTTTCAGTGGGCGCCCAGGTTCAGCTGGTGGTAAACGTCGAAGCCCTGTTGGTCAGGGAAAGCGCAGAACCCCGATGTCTGTGGTGCTGTAGATGTGCTGCCAATGTCCGGTGAGGAGCACAAAGAGTTTGACTGGCTGGCACTTTCGGTGTGGGAGCAATCGTCTGATGTTCGTGATTTTAGGGGATTTTTTTTTCAGTGGGTGCCCAGGTGCAACTGGTGGTAAACGTCGAAGCCCTGTTGGTCAGGGAAAGCGCGGAGCCCCGATGTCTGTGGTGCTGTAGATGCGCTGCCAATGGCCAGTGAGGAGCAGCAAGAGGCTGACATGCTGGCACTTACAATGTGGGTGCAATCATCCGACGTTCGTGATTTTTGGGGGTTTTTTTCAGTGGGCGCCCAGGTGCAGCTGGTGGTAAACATCGAAGCCCTGTTAATCAGGGAAAGCTCGGAGCCCCGATGTCTGTGGTGCTGTAGATGCGCTGCCAATGGCCGGTGAGGAGCAGCAAGAGGCTGACATGATGGCACTTTCGATGTGGGTGCAATCGTCCGACGTTCGTGATTTTTCGGGGTTATTTTCAGTGGGAGCCCAGGTGCAGCTGGTGGTAAACGTCGAAGCCCTGTTGGTCAGGGAAAGCCCGGAGCCCCGATGTCTGTGGTGCTGTAGATGCGCTGCCAATGGCCGGTGAGGAGCAGCAAGAGCTTGACTGGCTGGCACTTTTGGTGTCGGAGCAATCGTCCGACGTTTGTGATTTTTCGGGGTTCTTTTCAGTGGGAGCCCAGGTGCAGCTGGTGGTAAATGTCGAAGCCCTGTTGGTCAGGGAAAGCCCGGAGCCCCGATGTCTGTGGTGTTGTAGATGCGCTGCCACTGTCCGGTGAGGAGCAGCAAGAGCTTGACTGGCTGGCACTTTGGGTGTGGGAGCAATCGTCGGACGTTCGTGATTTTTCGGGGTTTTATTTCAGTGGGCGCCCAGGTTCAGCTGGTGGTAAACTTCTAAGCCTTGTTGGTCAGGGAAAGCCCGGAGCCCCGATGTCTGTGGTGCTGTAGATGGGCTGGGAGTGGCCGGTGAGGAGCAGCAAGAGCTTGACTGGCTGGCACTTTTGCTGTGGGAGCAATCGTCCGATGTTCGTGGTTTTTCTTTTATTTTTCTCAGCGGGTGCCCAGGTTCAGCTGGTGGTAAACGTCGAAGCCCTGTTGGTCAAAGAAAGCGCAGAACCCTGATGTCTGTGGTGCTGTAGATGCACTGCCAAAGTCTGGTGAGTAGCAGCAAGAGCTTGACTGTCTGGCACTTTTGGTGTGGGAGCAATCGTCCGACGTTCGTGATTTTTCGGGGTTTTATTTCAGTGGGAGCCCAAGTTCAGCTGGTGGTAAACGTCGAAGCCCTGTTGGTCAGGGAAAGCCCGGAGCCCCGATGTCTGTGGTGCTGTAGATGCGCTGGGAATGGCCGGTTAGGACCAGCAAGAGCTTGAGTTGCTAGCACTTTTGGTGTGGGAGCAATCGTCCGACGTTCGTGATTTTTCGGGGTTTTATTTCAGTGGGCGCCCAGGTGCAGCTGGTGGTAAACTTCTAAGCCCTGTTGGTCAGGGAAAGCCCGGAGCCCCGATGTCTGTGGTGCTGTAGATGCGCTGGCAACGGCCGGTGAGAAGCAGCAAGAGCTTGACTGGCTGGCACTTTTGGTGTGGGAGCAATCGTCTGATGTTCGTGATATTTCGTTTATTTTTTTCAGTGGGCGCCCAGGTGCAGCTGGTGGTAATCGTCGAAGCCCTATTCGTCAGGGAAAGCCCGGAGCCCCGATGTCTGTGGTGCTGTAGATGCGCTGGGAATGGCCGGTGAGGAGCAGCAAGAGCTTGAGTTGCTGGCACTTTCGGTGTGGGAGCAATCGTCCGATGTTCGTGATTTTTCGTTTATTTTTTTCAGTGAGCGCCCCGGTGCAGCTGGTGGTAAACGTCGAAGCCCTGTTGGTCAGGGAAAGCGCAGAACCCCGATGTCTGTGGTGCTGTAGATGCACTGCCAAAGTCCGGTGAGTAGCAGCAAGAGCTTGAGTTGCTGGCACTTTCGGTGTGGGAGCAATCGTCCGATGTTCATGATTTTTCGTTTATTTTTTTCAGTGGGCGCCCAGGTTCAGCTGGTGGTAAATGTCGAAGCCCTGTTGGTCAGGGAAAGCCCAGAGCCCCGATGTCTGTGGTGCTGTAGATGCGCTGGGAATGGGAGGTGAGGAGCAGCAAGAGCTTGAATGGCTGGAACGTTGGGTGTGGGAGCAATCGTCGGACGTTTGTGATTTTTTCAGGGTTTTTATTCACTGGGCGCCCAGGTGCAGCTGGTGGTAAATGTCGAAGCCCTGTTGGTCAGGGAAAGCTCGGAGCCCCGATGTCTGTGGTGTTGTAGATGCGCTGGGAATGGCTGGTGAGGAGCACCTACACCTTGACGGGCTGGCAATTTCGGTGTGGGAGCAATCGTCCGACGTTCGTGATTTTTCGTTTATTTTTTTCAGTGGGCGCCCAGGTGCAGCGGGTGGTAAACGTCGAAGCCCTGTTGGTCAGGGAAAGCCCGGAGCCCCGATGTCTGTGGTGCTGTAGATGCGCTGCCAATGGCCGGGGAGGAGCAGCAAGAGCTTGAGTTTCTGGCACTTTCGGTGTGGGAGCAATCGTCCGACGTTCGTGATTTTTCGGGGTTCTTTTCAGTGGGCGCCCAGGTTCAACTGGTGGTAAACGTCAAAGCCCTGTTGGTCAGGGAAAGCCCGGAGCCGCGATGTCTGTGGTGTTGTAGATGCGCTGCCAATGGCCGGTGAGGAACAGCAAGAGCTTGACTGGCTGGCACTTTCGGTGTGGGAGCAATCGTCCGACGTTTGTTATATTTCGGGGTTTTATTTCAGAGGTCGCCCAGGTGCAGCTGGTGGTAATCGTCGAAGCCCTGTTGGTCAGGGAAAGCGCAGAACCCCAATGTCTGTGGTGCTGTAGATGCGCTGGGAATGACCGGTGAGGAGCAGCAAGAGCTTGACAGTCTGGCACTTTCGGTGTGGGAGGAATCGTCCGACGTTCGTGATTTTTCGGGGTTTTTTTCCGTGGGCTCCCAGGTGCAGCTGGTGGTAAACGTCGAAGCCCTGTTGGTCAGGGAAAGCCCGGAGCCCCGATATCTGTGGTGCTGTAGATGCGCTGGGAATGTGCGGTGAGGAGCAGCAAGAGCTTGACAGGCTGGGATTTAAGGTGTGGCAGGAATCGTCCGACATTTGTGATTTTTGGGGTTTTTTTTTCAGGGGGCGCACAGGTTCACCTGGTGTTAAAAGTCGAAGCCCTGTTGGTCAGGGAAAGCCCAGAGCCCCGATGTCTGTGGTGCTGTAGATGCGCTGCCATTGGCCGGTGAGGAGCAGCAAGAGCTTGAGTTGCTGGCACTTTCGGTGTGGGATCAATCGTCCGACGCTTTTGATTTTTCAGGGTTTTTTTTCAGTGGGCAATCAGGTGCAGCTGGTGGTAAACGTCGAAGCCCTGTTGGTCAGGGAAAGCCCGGAGCCCCGATGTCTGTGGTGCTGTAGATGCACTGCCAAAGTCCGGTGAGTAGCAGCAAGAGCTTGAGTTGCTGGCACTTTCGGTGTGGGAGGAATCGTCCGACGTTTGTTATTTTTCGGGGTTTTATTTCAGTGGGCGCCCAGGTGCAGCTGGTGGTAAACGTCGAAGCCCTGTTGGTCAGGGAAAGCTTGGAGCCCCGATATCTGTGGTGCTGTAGATGCGCTGCCAATGGCCGGGGAGGAGCAGCAAGGGCTTGAGTTGCTGGCACTTTTGGTGTTGGAGCAATCGTTCGACGTTCGTGATTTTTCGGGGTTTTATTTCAGTGGGCGCCCAGGTGCAGCTGGTGGTAAACTTCGAAGCCCTGTTGGTCAGGGAAAGCCCGGAGCCCCGATATCTGTGGTGCTGTAGATGCGCTGGGAACGGCCGGTGCGGAGCAGCAAGAGCTTGACTGGCTGGCACTTTCGGTGTGGGAGCAATCGTCCGACGTTCGTGATTTTTCGGTATTTTTTTTCAGTGGGCGCCCAGGTGCAGCTGGTGGTAAACGTCGAAGCCCTGTTGGTCAGGGAAAGCGCAGAACCCCAATGTCTGTGGTGCTGTAGATTCGCTGCCAAAGTCCGGTGAGTAGCAGCAAGAGCTTGAGTTGCTGGCACTTTTGGTGTGGGAGGAATCGTTCGACGTTCGTGATTTTTCGGGGTTTTATTTCAGTGGGCGCCCAGGTGCAGCTGGTGGTAAACGTCGAAGCCCTGTTGGTCAGGGAAAGCCCAGAGCCCCGATGTCTGTGGTGCTGTAGATGCGCCTCCAATGGCTGGTGAGGAGCAGCAAGAGCTTGACTGTCTGGCACGTTGGGTGTGGGAGCAATCGTCGGACGTTTGTGATTTTTGGGGATTTTTATTCACTGGGCGCCCAGGTGCAGCTGGTGGTAAACGTCGAAGCCCTGTTGTTCAGGGAAAGCCCGGAGCCCCGATGTCTGTGGTGCTGTAGATGCGCTGGCAATGGCCGGTGAGGAGCAGCAAGAGCTTGAGTTCCTGGCACTTTTGGTGTGGGAGTAATCGTCCGACGTTCGTGATTTTTCAGGGTTTTACTTTCAGTGGGCGCCCAGGTTCAGCTGGTGGTAAACGTCGAAGCTGTGTTGGTCAGGGAAAGCCCGTAGCCCCGATGTCTGCAGTGCTGTAGATGCGCGGCCAATGGCCGGGGAGGAGCAGCAAGAGGCTGACGTGCTGGCACTTTCGATGTGGGTGCAATCGTCCGACGTTCGTGATTTTTGGGGGTTATTTTCAGTGGGCGCCCAGCTTCAGCTGGTGGTAAACGTCGAAGCCCTGTTGGTCAGGGAAAGCCCAGAGCCCCGATCTCTGTGGTGCTGTAGATGCGCTGGGAATGGGAGGGGAGTAGCAGCATGAGCTTGACTGGCTGGCACTTTCGGTGTGGCAGCAATCGTCCGACGTTCGTGATTTTTCGGGGTTTTATTTCAGTGGGCGCCCAGGTGCAGCTGGTTGTAAATGTCGAAGCCCTGTTGGTCAGGGAAAGCCCGGAGCCCCGATGTCTGTGGCGCTGTAGATGCGCCTCCAATGGCCGGGGAGGAGCAGCAAGAGCTTGACTGGCGGGCACTTTTGGTGTGTGAGCAATCGTCCGATGTTCGTGATTTTTCGGGGGTTCTTTTCAGTGGGAGCCCAGGTGCAGCGGGTGGTTAACGTCGAAGCACTGTTCGTCAGGGAAAGTCCAGAGCCCTGATGTCTGTGGTGCTGTAGATGCGCTGGGAATGGCCGGTGAGGCGCAGCAAGAGCTTGACTGGCTGGCACTTTCGGTGTGGGAGCAATTGTCCGACGTTTTTGATTTTTTAGGGTTTTTTTTTCAGTGGGTAACCAGGTGCAGCTGGTGGTAAATGTCGAAGCTCTGTTGGTCAGGCAAAGCCCGGAGCCCCGATGTCTGTGGTGCTGTAGATGCGCTGGGAATGGCTGGTGAGAAGCAGCATGAGCTTGACTGGCTGGCATTTAAGGTGTGGCAGGAATCGTCTCATGTTTGTGATATTTCGTTTATTTTTTTTAGTGGGCGCCCATGTGCAGCGGGTGGTAAACGTCGAAGCCCTGTTGGTCAGGGAAAGCCCGGAGCCCCGATGTCTGTGGTGCTGTAGATGTGCTGGGAATGGCCGGTGAGGAGCAGCAAGAGCTTGACTGGCTGGCACTTTTGTTGTGGGAGCAATCGTCTGACGTTCGTGATTTTTCGGGGTTTTATTTCAGTGGGCGCCCAGCTGCAGCGGGTGGTAAACGTCGAAGCCCTGTTGGTCAGGGAAAGCCCGGAGCCCCGATGTCTGTGGCGCTGTAGATGCGCTGGGAATTGCTGGTTAGAAGCAGCATGAGCTTGACTGGCTGGCACTTTCGGTGTGGGAGCAATCGTCTGATGTTCGTGATATTTTGTTTATTTTTTCCAGTGGGCGCCCAGGTGCAGCTGGTGGTAAACGTCGAAGCCCTGTTGGTCAGGGAATGCCCGGAGCTGTGATGTCTGTGGTGCTGTAGATGCACTGCCAAAGTCCCGTGAGGAACAGCAAGAGCTTGAGTTGCTGGCACTTTTTGTGTGGGAGGAATCGTCCGACGTTTGTGATTTTTCGGGGTTTTATTTCAGGGGGCGCCCAGGTGCAGCTGGTGGTAAACGTCGAAGCCCTGTTGGTCAGGGAAAGCCCGGAGCCCCGATATCTGCGGTGCTGTAGATGCGCTGCCAGTGGCCGGGGAGGAGCAGCAAGAGCTTGACTGGCTGGCACTTTCGCTGTGGGAGCAATCGTGCGATGTTCGTGATTTTTCGTTTATTTTCTTCAGTGGGCGCCCAGGTTCAGCTGGTGGTAAATGTCGAAGCCCTGTTGGTCAGGGAAAGCGCAGAACCCCGATGTCTGTGGCGCTGTAGATGCGCTGCCAATGGCCGGTGAGTAGCAGCAAGAGCTTGAGTTGCTGGCACTTTCGGTGTGGGAGGAATCATCCGACGTTTTTTATTTTTCGGGGTTTTATTTCAGTGGGCGCCCAGGTGCAGCTGGTGGTAAACGTCGAAGCCCTGTTGGTCAGGGAAAGCTCGGAGCCCCGATGTCTGTGGTGTTGTAGATGCGCTGGGAATGGGAGGTGAGTAGCAGGAAGAGCTTGAGTTGCTGGCACTTGCAGTGTGTGAGCAATCGTTTCACGTTTTTGATTTTTCAGGGTTTTATTTCAGTGGGTAACCAGGTGCAGCTGGTGGTAAATGTCGAAGCCCTGTTGTTCAGGGAAAGCCCGGAGCCGCGATGTCTGTGGTGTTGTAGATGCGCTGCCAATGGCCGGTGAGGAACAGCAAGAGCTTGACTGGCTGGCACTTTCGGTGTGGGAGCAATCGTCCGACGTTTGTTATATTTCGGGGTTTTATTTCAGAGGTCGCCCAGGTGCAGCTGGTGGTAATCGTCGAAGCCCTGTTGGTCAGGGAAAGCGCAGAACCCCGATGTCTGTGGTGCTGTAGATGCGCTGGGAATGACCGGTGAGGAGCAGCAAGAGCTTGACAGGCTGGCACTTTCGGTGTGGGAGCAATCGTCCGATGTTCGTGATTTTTCGTTTATTTTTTTCAGTGGGCGCCCAGGTGCAGCTGGTGGTAAACGTCGAAGCCCTGTTGTTCAGGGAAAGCGCAGAACCCCGATGTCTGTGGTGCTGTAGATGAACTGCCAAAGTCCGGTGAGGAGCAGCTAGAGCTTGACAGGCTGGCACTTTCGGTGTGGGAGGAATCGTCCGACGTTCGTGATTTTTCGGGGTTTTTTTCCGTGGGCTCCCAGGTGCAGCTGGTGGTAAACGTCGAAGCCCTGTTGGTCAGGGAAAGCCCGGAGCCCCGATATCTGTGGTGCTGTAGATGCGCTGGGAATGTGCGGTGAGGAGCAGCAAGAGCTTGACAGGCTGGGATTTAAGGTGTGGCAGGAATCGTCCGACATTTGTGATTTTTGGGGTTTTTTTTTCAGGGGGCGCACAGGTTCACCTGGTGTTAAAAGTCGAAGCCCTGTTGGTCAGGGAAAGCCCAGAGCCCCGATGTCTGTGGTGCTGTAGATGCGCTGCCATTGGCCGGTGAGGAGCAGCAAGAGCTTGAGTTGCTGGCACTTTCGGTGTGGGATCAATCGTCCGACGCTTTTGATTTTTCAGGGTTTTTTTTCAGTGGGCAATCAGGTGCAGCTGGTGGTAAACGTCGAAGCCCTGTTGGTCAGGGAAAGCCCGGAGCCCCGATGTCTGTGGTGCTGTAGATGCACTGCCAAAGTCCGGTGAGTAGCAGCAAGAGCTTGAGTTGCTGGCACTTTCGGTGTGGGAGGAATCGTCCGACGTTTGTTATTTTTCGGGGTTTTATTTCAGTGGGCGCCCAGGTGCAGCTGGTGGTAAACGTCGAAGCCCTGTTGGTCAGGGAAAGCTTGGAGCCCCGATATCTGTGGTGCTGTAGATGCGCTGCCAATGGCCGGGGAGGAGCAGCAAGGGCTTGAGTTGCTGGCACTTTTGGTGTTGGAGCAATCGTTCGACGTTCGTGATTTTTCGGGGTTTTATTTCAGTGGGCGCCCAGGTGCAGCTGGTGGTAAACTTCGAAGCCCTGTTGGTCAGGGAAAGCCCGGAGCCCCGATATCTGTGGTGCTGTAGATGCGCTGGGAACGGCCGGTGCGGAGCAGCAAGAGCTTGACTGGCTGGCACTTTCGGTGTGGGAGCAATCGTCCGACGTTCGTGATTTTTCGGGATTTTTTTTCAGTGGGCGCCCAGGTGCAGCTGGTGGTAAACGTCGAAGCCCTGTTGGTCAGGGAAAGCGCAGAACCCCAATGTCTGTGGTGCTGTAGATTCGCTGCCAAAGTCCGGTGAGTAGCAGCAAGAGCTTGAGTTGCTGGCACTTTTGGTGTGGGAGGAATCGTTCGACGTTCGTGATTTTTCGGGGTTTTATTTCAGTGGGCGCCCAGGTGCAGCTGGTGGTAAACTTCGAAGCCCTGTTGGTCAGGGAAAGCTCGGAGCCCCGATGTCTGTGGTGCTGTAGATGCGCCTCCAATGGCTGGTGAGGAGCAGCAAGAGCTTGACTGTCTGGCACGTTGGGTGTGGGAGCAATCGTCGGACGTTTGTGATTTTTGGGGATTTTTATTCACTGGGCGCCCAGGTGCAGCTGGTGGTAAACGTCGAAGCCCTGTTGTTCAGGGAAAGCCCGGAGCCCCGATGTCTGTGGTGCTGTAGATGCGCTGGCAATGGCCGGTGAGGAGCAGCAAGAGCTTGAGTTCCTGGCACTTTTGGTGTGGGAGTAATCGTCCGACGTTCGTGATTTTTCAGGGTTTTACTTTCAGTGGGCACCCAGGTTCAGCTGGTGGTAAACGTCGAAGCTGTGTTGGTCAGGGAAAGCCCGTAGCCCCGATGTCTGCAGTGCTGTAGATGCGCGGCCAATGGCCGGGGAGGAGCAGCAAGAGGCTGACGTGCTGGCACTTTCGATGTGGGTGCAATCGTCCGACGTTCGTGATTTTTGGGGGTTATTTTCAGTGGGCGCCCAGCTTCAGCTGGTGGTAAACGTCGAAGCCCTGTTGGTCAGGGAAAGCCCAGAGCCCCGATCTCTGTGGTGCTGTAGATGCGCTGGGAATGGGAGGGGAGTAGCAGCATGAGCTTGACTGGCTGGCACTTTCGGTGTGGCAGCAATCGTCCGACGTTCGTGATTTTTCGGGGTTTTATTTCAGTGGGCGCCCAGGTGCAGCTGGTTGTAAATGTCGAAGCCCTGTTGGTCAGGGAAAGCCCGGAGCCCCGATGTCTGTGGCGCTGTAGATGCGCCTCCAATGGCCGGGGAGGAGCAGCAAGAGCTTGACTGGCGGGCACTTTTGGTGTGGGAGCAATCGTCCGATGTTCGTGATTTTTCGGGGGTTCTTTTCAGTGGGAGCCCAGGTGCAGCGGGTGGTTAACGTCGAAGCACTGTTCGTCAGGGAAAGTCCAGAGCCCTGATGTCTGTGGTGCTGTAGATGCGCTGGGAATGGCCGGTGAGGCGCAGCAAGAGCTTGACTGGCTGGCACTTTCGGTGTGGGAGCAATTGTCCGACGTTTTTGATTTTTTAGGGTTTTTTTTTCAGTGGGTAACCAGGTGCAGCTGGTGGTAAATGTCGAAGCTCTGTTGGTCAGGCAAAGCCCGGAGCCCCGATGTCTGTGGTGCTGTAGATGCGCTGGGAATGGCTGGTGAGAAGCAGCATGAGCTTGACTGGCTGGCATTTAAGGTGTGGCAGGAATCGTCTCATGTTTGTGATATTTCGTTTATTTTTTTTAGTGGGCGCCCATGTGCAGCGGGTGGTAAACGTCGAAGCCCTGTTGGTCAGGGAAAGCCCGGAGCCCCGATGTCTGTGGTGCTGTAGATGTGCTGGGAATGGCCGGTGAGGAGCAGCAAGAGCTTGACTGGCTGGCACTTTCGTTGTGGGAGCAATCGTCGGACGTTTGTGATTTTTGGGGTTTTTTTTTCAGGGGGCACCCAGGTGCAGCTGGTGGTAAATGTCGAAGCCCGGTTCGTCACGGAAAGCCCGGAGCCCCGATGTCTGTGGTGCTGTAGATGCGCTGCCAGTGGCCGGTGAGGAGCAGCAAGAGCTTGAGTTGCTGGCACTTTCGGTGTGGGAGCAATCGTCCGATGTTCGTGATTTTTCGGGGTTCTTTTCAGTGGGCGCCCAGGTGCAGCTGATGGTAAACGTCGAAGCCCTGTTGGTCCGGGAAAGCCCAGAGCCCCGATGTCTGTGGTGCTGTAGATGCGCTGGGAATGGCCGGTGAGGAGCAGCAAGAGCTTGTGTTGCTGGCACTTTCGGTGTGGGAGCAATCGTCCGATGTTCATGATTTTTCGTTTTTTTTTTAGTGAGCGCCCAGCTGCAGCGGGTGCTAAACGTCGAAGCCCTGTTGGTCATGGAAAGCCCGGAGCCCCGATGTCTGTGGTGCTGTAGATGCGCTGCCAGTGGCCGGTGAGGAGCAGCAAGAGCTTGTGTTGCTGGCACTTTTGGTGTGGGATCAATCGTCCGACGTTTTTGATTTTTCAGGGTTTTTTTTCAGTGGGTAACCAGGTGCAGCTGGTGGTAAATGTCGAAGCCCTGTTGGTCAGGGAAAGCCCGGAGCCGCGATGTCTGTGGTGCTGTAGATGCGCTGCCAATGGCCAGTGAGGAACAGCAAGAGCTTGACTGGCTGGCACTTTCGCTGTGGGAGCAATCGTGCGATGTTCGTGATTTTTCGTTTATTTTCTTCAGTGGGCGCCCAGGTTCAGCTGGTGGTAAACGTCGAAGCCCTGTTGGTCAGGGAAAGCCCGGAGCCCCTATGTCTGTGGTGCTGTAGATGCGCTGCCAATGGCCGGTGAGTAGCAGCAAGAGCTTGAGTTGCTGGCACTTTCGGTGTGGGAGGAATCGTCCGACGTTTTTTATTTTTCGGGGTTTTATTTCAGTGGGCGCCCAGGTGCAGCTGGTGGTAAACGTCGAAGCCCTGTTGGTCAGGGAAAGCTCGGAGCCCCGATGTCTGTGGTGTTGTAGATGCGCTGGGAATGGGAGGTGAGTAGCAGGAAGAGCTTGAGTTGCTGGCACTTGCAGTGTGTGAGCAATCGTTTCACGTTTTTGATTTTTCAGGGTTTTATTTCAGTGGGTAACCAGGTGCAGCTCGTGGTAAATGTCGAAGCCCTGTTGTTCAGGGAAAGCCCGGAGCCCCGATGTCTGTGGTGCTGTAGATGCGCTGCCAATGGCCGGTGAGGAGCAGCAAGAGCTTGACTGGCTGGCACTTTCGGTGTGGGAGCAATCGTCCGATGTTCATGATTTTTCTTTTATTTTTTTCAGTGGGCGCCCAGGTTCAGCTGGTGGTAAACGTCGAAGCCCTGTTGGTCAGGGAAAGCGCAGAACCCCGATGTCTGTGGTGCTGTAGATGCGCTGCCAAAGTCCGGTGAGGAGCAGCAAGAGCTTGAGTTGCTGGCACTTTCGCTGTGGGAGCAATCGTCCGACGTTCGTGATTTTTCGGGGTTTTATTTCAGTGGGCGCCCAGGTGCAGCGGGTGGTAATCGTCGAAGCCCTGTTGGTCAGGGAAAGCCCGGAGCCCCGATGTCTGTGGTGCTGTAGATGCGCTGGGAATGGCTGGTGAGGAGCAGCAAGAGCTTGACAGGCTGGCACTTTCGGTGTGGGAGCAATCGTCCGATGTTCGTGATTTTTCGTGGATTTTTTTTCAGAGGTCGCCCAGGTTCAGCTGGTGGTAAACGTCGAAGCCCTGTTGGTCAGGGAAAGCCCGGAGCCCCGATGTCTTTGGTGCTGTAGATGCGGTGCCAATGGCCGGTGAGGAGCAGCAAGAGCTTGACTGGGTGGCACTTTCGGTGTGGGAGCAATCGTTTGACGTTTGTGATTTTTCAGGGTTTTACTTCCAGTGCGCGCCCATTTGCAGCTGGTGGTAAACATCGAAGCCCTGTTGGTCAGGGAAAGCCCAGAGCCCCGATGTCTGTGGTGCTGTAGATGCGCTGCCAATGGCCGGGGACAAGCAGCAAGAGCTTGACAGGCTGGCACTTTCGGTGTGGGAGCAATCGTCGGACGTTTGTGATTTTTGGGGATTTTTATTCACTGGGCGCCCAGGTTCAGCTGGTGGTAAACGTCGAAGCCCTGTTGGTCAGGGAAAGCCCAGAGCCCCGATGTCTTTGGTGCTGTAGATGCGCTGCCAATGGCCGGTATGGACCAGCAAGAGCTTGTGTTGCTGGCACTTTCGGTGTGGGAGCAATCGTCCGATGTTCATGATTTTTCGTTTTTTTTTTAGTGAACGCCCAGCTGCAGCGGGTGCTAAACGTCGAAGCCCTGTTGGTCATGGAAAGCCCGGAGCCCCGATGTCTGTGGTGCTGTAGATGCGCTGCCAATGGCCGGGGACAAGCAGCAAGAGCTTGACAGGCTGGCACTTTCGGTGTGGGATGAATCGTCGGACGTTTGTGATTTTTGGGTTTTTTTTTTCAGGGGGCACCCAGGTGCAGCTGGTGGTAAATGTCGAAGCCCTGTTGGTCAGGGAAGGCGCAGAAGCCCAATGTCTGTGGTGCTGTAGATTCGCTGCCAATGGCTGGTGAGGAGCAGCAAGAGCTTGAGTTGCTGTCACTTTCGGTGTGGGAGCAATCGTCCGATGTTCATGATTTTTCGGGTTTTTTTTCAGTGGGCGCCCAGCTGCAGCTGGTGGTAAATGTCGAAGCCCTGTTGGTCAGGGAAAGCCCGGAGCCCCGATGTCTGTGGTGCTGTAGATGCGCTGGGAATGGGCGGTGAGGAGCAGCTAGAGCTTGACAGGCTGGCACTTTCGGTGTGGGAGCAATGGTCCGACGTTCGTGATTCTTCGGGGTTTTTTTTTCAGTGGGCACCCAGGTGCAGCTGGTGGTAAACGTCGAAGCCCTGTTGGTCAGGGAAAGCCCGGAGCCCCGATGTCTGTGGTGCTGTAGATGCGCTGCCAATGGCCGGTGAGGAGCAGCAAGAGCTTGTGTTGCTGGCACTTTTGGTGTGGGAGCAATCATCCGACGTTTGTGATTTTTCGGGGTTCTTTTCAGTGGGAGCCCAGGTGCAGCGGGTGCTAAACGTCGAAGCCCTGTTGGTCAGGGAAAGCCCGGAGCCCCAATGTCTGTGGTGCTGTAGATGCGCTGCCAATGGCCGGTGAGGAGTAGCAGGAGCTTGAGTTGCTGGCACTTTCACTGTGGGAGCAATCGTCCGATGTTCGTTATTTTTCGTTTATTTTTTTCAGTGGGCGCCCAGGTGCAGCTGATGGTAAATGTCGAAGCCCTGTTGTTCAGGGATAGCGCAGAACCCCGATGTCTGTGGTGCTGTAGATGCACTGCCAAAGTCCGGTGAGTAGCAGCAGGAGCTTGAGTTGCTGGCACTTTCGGTGTGGGAGCAATCGTCCGACTGTCGTGATTTTTCGGGGTTTTACTTTCAATGGGCGCCCAGGTTGAGCTGGTGGTAAACGTCGAAGCCCTGTTGGTCAGGGAAAGCCCGGAGCCCCGATGTCTGTGGTGCTGTAGATGCGCTGCCAATGGCCGGTGAGGAGCAGCAAGAGCTTGACTGTCTGGCACTTTGGGTGTGGGAGCAATCGTCGGACGTTTGTGATTTTGGGGGATTTTTATTCACTGGGCGCCCAGGTTCAGCTGGTGGTAAACGTCGAAGCCCTGTTGGTCAGGGAAAGCCCGGAGCCCCGATGTCTGTGGTGCTGTAGATGGGCTGGGAATGGCCGGTGAGGAGCAGCAAGAGCTTGACTGGCTGGCACTTTTGCTATGGGAGCAATCGTCCGATGTTCGTGATTTTTCTTTTATTTTTCTCAGCGGGTGCCCAGGTTCAGCTGGTGATAAACGTCGAAGCCCTGTTGGTCAAAGAAAGCGCAGAACCCCGATGTCTGTGGTGCTGTAGATGCACTGCCAAAGTCCGGTGAGTAGCAGCAAGAGCTTGAGTTGCTGGCACTTTCGGTGTGGGAGCAATCGTCGGACGTTTGTGATTTTTGGGGATTTTTATTCACTGGGCGCCCAGGTTCAGCTGGTGGTAAACGTCGAAGCCCTGTTGGTCAGGGAAAGCCCAGAGCCCCGATGTCTTTGGTGCTGTAGATGCGCTGCCAATGGCCGGTATGGAGCAGCAAGAGCTTGACTGGCTGGCACTTTCGTTGTGGGAGCAATCGTCCGATGTTCGTGATTTTTCGGGGTTTTACTTTCAGTGGGCACACAGGTGCAGCTGGTGGTAAACGTCGAAGCCCTGTTGGTCAGGGAAAGCCCGGAGCCCCGATGTCTGTGGTGCTGTAGATGGGCTGCCAAATTCCGGTGAGGAGCAGCAAGAGCTTGACTGGCTGGCACTTTCGGTGTGGGAGCAATCGTCCGATGTTTGTGATTTTTCGTTTATTTTTATCAGTGGGCGCCCAGGTTCAGCTGGTGGTAAACGTCGAAGCCCTGTTGGTCAGGGAAAGCGCAGAACCCCGATGTCTGTGGTGCTGTAGATGCGCTGGGAATGGCCGGTGAGGAGCAGCAAGAGCTTGTGTTGCTGTCACTTTTGATGTGGGAGGAATCGTCCGACGTTCGTGATTTTTCGGGGTTTTATTTCAGTGGGCGCCCAGGTTCAGCTGGTGGTAAACGTCGAAGCCCTGTTGGTCAGGGAAAGCCCGGAGCCCCGATGTCTGTGGTGCTGTAGATGCGCTGGAAATGGGCGGTGATGAGCAGCAAGAGCTTGACATGCTGGCATTTAATGTGTGGCAGGAATCGTCTGACATTTGTGATTTTTGGGGTTTTTTTTTTCAGGGGGAACCCACGTGCAGCTGGTGGTAAATGTCGAAGCCCGGTTCGTTAGGGAAAGCCTGGAGCCCCGATGTCTGTGGTGCTGTCGATGCGCTGCCAATGGCCGGTGAGTAGCAGCAAGAGCTTGAGTTGCTGGCACTTTCGGTGTGGGAGGAATCGTCCGACGTTTTTTATTTTTCGGGGTTTTATTTCAGTGGGCGCCCAGGTGCAGCTGGTGGTAAACGTCGAAGCCCTGTTGGTCAGGGAAAGCTCGGAGCCCCGATGTCTGTGGTGTTGTAGATGCGCTGGGAATGGGAGGTGAGTAGCAGGAAGAGCTTGAGTTGCTGGCACTTGCAGTGTGGGAGCAATCGTTTGACGTTTTTGATTTTTCAGGGTTTTATTTCAGTGGGTAACCAGGTGCAGCTGGTGGTAAATGTCGAAGCCCTGCTGTTCAGGTAAAGCTCGGAGCCCCGATGTCTGTGGTGCTGTAGATGCGCTGCCAATGGCCGGTGAGGAGCAGCAAGAGCTTGACTGGCTGGCACTTTCGGTGTGGGAGCAATCGTCCGATGTTCGTGATTTTTCTTTTATTTTTTTCAGTGGGCGCCGAGGTGCAGCTGGTGGTAAACGTCGAAGCCCTGTTGGTCAGGGAAAGCCCGGAGCCCAGATGTCTGTGGTGCTGTAGATGCGCTGGGAATGGGCGGTGAGGAGCAGCAAGAGCTTGTGTTGCTGGCACTTTTGGTGTGGGAGCAATCATCCGACGTTTGTGATTTTTCGGGGTTCTTTTCAGTGGGCGCCCAGGTGCAGCGGGTGGTAATCGTCGAAGCCCTTTTTGTCAGGGAAAGCCCGGAGCCCCGATGTCTGTGGTGCTGTAGATGCGCTGGGAATGGGCGGTGAGGAGCAGCAAGAGCTTGACAGGCTGGCACTTTCGGTGTGGGAGCAATCGTCCGATGTTCGTGATTTTTCGTGGATTTTTTTTCAGAGGTCGCCCAGGTTCAGCTGGTGGTAAAGGTCGAAGCCCTGTTGGTCAGGGAAAGCCCGGAGCCCCGATGTCTTTGGTGCTGTAGATGCGCTGCCAATGGCCGCTTAGGAGCAGCAAGAGCTTGACTGGGTGGCACTTTCGGTGTGGGAGCAATCGTCCGACGTTCGTGATTTTTCCGGGTTTTACTTCCAGTGCGCGCCCATTTGCAGCTGGTGGTAAACATCGAAGCCCTGTTGGTCAGGGAAAGCCCAGAGCCCCGATGTCTGTGGTGCTGTAGATGCGCTGCCAATGGCCGGGGACAAGCAGCAAGAGCTTGACAGGCTGGCACTTTCGGTGTGGGAGGAATCGTCGGACTTTTGTGATTTTTGGGATTTTTTTTTCAGGGGGCACCCAGGTGCAGCTGGTGGTAAACGTCGAAGCCCTGTTGGTCAGGGAAGGCGCAGAACCCCAATGTCTGTGGTGCTGTAGATGCGCTGCCAATGGCTGGTGAGGAGCAGCAAGAGCTTGAGTTGCTGGCACTTTCGGTGTGGGAGCAATCGTCCGATGTTCATGATTTTTCGGGTTTTTTTTCAGTGGGCGCCCAGCTGCAGCTGGTGGTAAACGTCGAAGCCCTGTTGGTCAGGGAAAGCCCGGAGCCCCGATGTCTGTGGTGCTGTAGATGCGCTGGGAATGGAAGGTGATGAGCACCTACAGCTTGACTGGCTGGCACTTTCGGTGTGGGAGCAATCGTCCGACGTTCGTGATTTTTCGGGGTTTTACTTTCAGTGGGCGCACAGGTGCAGCTGGTGGTAAACGTCGAAGCCCTGTTGGTCACGGAAAGCCCGGATCCCCGATGTCTGTGGTGCTGTAGATGCGCTGGGAATGGGCGGTGAGGAGCAGCAAGAGCTTGAGTTGCTGGCACTTTCAGTGTGGGAGCAATCGTCGGACGTTTGTGATTTTTGGGGATTTTTATTCACTGGGCGCCCAGGTTCAGCTGGTGGTAAACGTCGAAGCCCTGTTGGTCAGGGAAAGCCCGGAGCCCCGATGTCTGTGGTGCTGTAGATGCGCTGCCAATGGCCGGTGAGGAGCAGCAAGAGCTTGACAGGCTGGCATTTAAGGTGTGGCAGGAATCGTCCGACATTTGTGATTTTTGGGGTTTTTTTTTCAGGGGGCGCCGAGGTTCAGCTCGTGTTAAAAGTCGAAGCCCTGTTGGTCAGGGAAAGCCCGGAGCCCCGATGTCTGTGGTGCTGTAGATACGCTGCCAATGGCTGGTGAGTAGCAGCAAGAGCTTGAGTTGCTGGCACTTTCGGTGTGAGATCAATCATCCGACGTTTTTGATTTTTCAGGGTTTTTTTTCAGTGGGCAATCAGGTGCAGCTGGTGGTAAACGTCAAAGCCCTGTTGGTCAGGGAAAGCCCGGAGCCTTGATGTCTGTGGTGCTGTAGATGGGCTGGGAATGGCCGGTGAGGAGCAGCAAGAGCTTGACTGGCTGGCACTTTTGCTATGGGAACAATCGTCCGATGTTCGTGATTTTTCTTTTATTTTTCTCAGCGGGTGCCCAGGTTCAGCTGGTGGTAAACGTCGAAGCCCTGTTGGTCAAAGAAAGCGCAGAACCCCGATGTCTGTGGTGCTGTAGATGCACTGCCAAAGTCCGGTGAGTAGCAGCAAGAGCTTGAGTTGCTGGCACTTTCGGTGTGGGAGCAATCGTCCGACGTTCGTGATTTTTCGGGATTTTTTTTCAGTGGGCTCCCAGGTGCAGCTGGTGGTAAACTTCGAAGCCCTGTTGGTCAGGGAAAGCCCGGAGCCCCGATGTCTGTGGTGCTGTAGATGCGCTGCCAATGGCCGGTGAGGAGCAGCAAGAGCTTGAGTTGCTGGCACTTTCGGTGTGGGAGGAATCGTCCGACGTTCGTGATTTTTCGGGGTTTTATTTCAGTGGGCGCCCAGGTGCAGCTGGTGGTAAACGTCGAAGCCCTGTTGGTCAGGGAAAGCCCGGAGCCCCGATGTCTGTGGTGCTGTAGATGCGCTGGGAATGGGAGGTGAGTAGCAGCAAGAGGTTGTGTTGCTGGCACTTTTGGTGTGGGAGCAATCATCCGACGTTTGTGATTTTTCGGGGTTCTTTTCAGTGGGAGCCCAGGTGCAGCGAGTGGTAAACGTCGAAGCCCTGTTGGTCAGGGAAAGCCCGGAGCCCCGATGTCTGTGGTGCTGTAGATGCGCTGCCAATGGCCGGTGAGGAGCAGCAAGAGCTTGAGTTGCTGGCACTTTCACTGTGGGAGCAATCGTCCGATGTTCGTGATTTTTCGTTTATTTTTTTCAGTGGGCGCCCAGGTGCAGCTGATGGTAAATGTCGAAGCCCTGTTGGTCAGGGAAAGCCCGGAGCCCCGATGTCTGTGGTGCTGTAGATGCACTGCCAAAGTCCGGTGAGTAGCAGCAGGAGCTTGAGTTGCTGGCACTTTCGGTGTGGGAGCAATCGTCCGACTGTCGTGATTTTTCGGGGTTTTACTTTCAATGGGCGCCCAGGTTGAGCTGGTGGTAAACGTCGAAGCCCTGTTGGTCAGGGAAAGCCCGGAGCCCCGATGTCTGTGGTGCTGTAGATGCGCTGTCAATGGCCGGTGAGGAGCAGCAAGAGCTTGACTGTCTGGCACTTTGGGTGTGGGAGCAATCGTCGGACGTTTGTGATTTTTGGGGATTTTTATTCACTGGGCGCCCAGGTTCAGCTGGTGGTAAACGTCGAAGTCCTGTTGGTCAGGGAAAGCCCGGAGCCCCGATATCTGTGGTGCTGTAGATGGGCTGGGAATGGCCGGTGAGGAGCAGCATGAGCTTGACTGGCTGGCACTTTTGCTATGGGAGCAATCGTCCGATGTTCGTGATTTTTCTTTTATTTTTCTCAGCGGGTGCCCAGGTTCAGCTGGTGGTAAACGTCGAAGCCCTGTTGGTCAAAGAAAGCGCAGAACCCCGATGTCTGTGGTGCTGTAGATGCACTGCCAAAGTCCGGTGAGTAGCAGCAAGAGCTTGACAGGCTGGCACTTTCGGTGTGGGAGCAATCGTCGGACGTTTGTGATTTTTGGGGATTTTTATTCACTGGGCGCCCAGGTTCAGCTGGTGGTAAACGTCGAAGCCCTGTTGGTCAGGGAAAGCCCAGAGCCCCGATGTCTTTGGTGCTGTAGATGCGCTGCCAATGGCCGGTATGGACCAGGAAGAGCTTGTGTTGCTGGCACTTTCGGTGTGGGAGCAATCGTCCGATGTTCATGATTTTTCGGGTTTTTTTTTCAGTGGGCGCCCAGCTGCAGCTGGTGGTAAATGTCGAAGCCCTGTTGGTCAGGGAAAGCCCGGCGCCCTGACGTCTGTGGTGCTGTAGATGCGCTGCCAATGGCCGGGGACAAGCAGCAAGAGCTTGACAGGCTGGCACTTGCGGTGTGGGAGCAATCGTCCGACGTTCGTGATTCTTCGGGGTTTTACTTTCAGTGGGCGCCCAGGCTCAGCTGGTGGTAAACGTCGAAGCCCTGTTCGTCAGGGAAAGCCCGGAGCCCCGATGTCTGTGGTGCTGTAGATGCGCTGCCAATGGCCGGTGAGGAGCAGCAAGAGCTTGTGTTGCTGGCACTTTGGGTGTGGGAGCAATCATCCGACGTTTGTGATTTTTCGGGGTTCTTTTCAGTGGGAGCCCAGGTGCAGCGAGTGGTAAACGTCAAAGCCCTGTTGGTCAGGGAAAGCCCGGAGCCCCGATGTCTGTGGTGCTGTAGATGCGCTGCCAGTGGCCGGTGAGGAGCAGCAAGAGCTTGAGTTGCTGGCACTTTCACTGTGGGAGCAATCGTCCGATGTTCGTGATTTTTCGTTTATTTTTTTCAGTGGGCGCCCAGGTGCAGCTGATGGTAAATGTCGAAGCCCTGTTGTTCAGGGAAAGCGCAGAACCCCGATGTCTGTGGTGCTGTAGATGCGCTGGGAATGGCCGGGGAGGAGCAGCAAGAGCTTGACTGGCTGGCACTTTCGGTATGGGAGCAATCGTCCGATGTTCGTGATTTTTCTTTTATTTTTCTCAGCGGGTACCCAGGTTCAGCTGGTGGTAAACGTCGAAGCCCTGTTGGTCAAAGAAAGCGCAGAACCCTGATGTCTGTGGTGCTGTAGATGCACTGCCAAAGTCCGGTGAGTAGCAGCAAGAGCTTGAGTTGCTGGCACTTTCGGTGTGGGAGGAATCGTCCGACGTTTGTTATTCTTCGGGGTTTTATTTCAGTGGGCGCCCAGGTTCAGCTGGTGGTAAACGTCGAAGCCCTGTTGGTCAGGGAAAGCTCGGAGCCCCGATATCTGTGGTGCTGTAGATGCGCTGCCAATGGCCGGTGAGGAGCAGCAAGAGCTTGAGTTGCTGGCACTTTCGGTGTGGGAGCAATCGTGCGATGTTTGTGATTTTTCGTTTATTTTTTTCAGTGGGCACCCAGGTGCAGCTGATGGTAAATGTCGAAGCCCTATTGGTCAGGGAAAGCCCGGACTCCCGATGTCTGTGGTGCTGTAGATGCGCTGCCAATGGCCGGTGAGGAGCAGGAAGACCTTGAGTTGCTGGCACTTTCGGTGTGGGAGCAATCGTCTGACGTTCGTGATTTTTCGGGGTTTTATTTCAGTGGGCGCCCAGGTGCAGCTGGTGGTAAACTTCGAAGCCCTGTTGGTCAGGGGAAGCCCGAAGCCCTGTTGGTCAGGGAAAGCTTGGAGCCCCGATATCTGTGATGCTGTACATGCGCTGCCAATGGCCGGGGAGGAGCAGCAAGAGCTTGACAGGCTGGCACTTTCGGTGTGGGAGTAAATGTCCGACGTTCGTGATTTTTCGGGGTTTTTTTTCAGTGGGAGCCCAGGTTCAGCTGGTGGTAAACGTTGAAGCCCTGTTGGTCAGGGAAAGCCCGGAGCCTCGATATCTGTGGTGCTGTAGATGCGCTGGGAATGGGCGGTGAGGAGCAGCAAGAGCTTGACAGGCTGGCACTTTCGGTGTGCGAGGAATCGTCGGACGTTTCTGATTTTTCAGGATTTTTTTTTAGTGGGAGCCCAGGTTTAGCTAGTTGTAAACGTCGAAGCCCTGTTGGTCAGGGAAAGCCCGGAGCCGTGATGTCTGTGGTGCTGTAGATGCGCTGGGAATGGCCGGTGAGGAGCAGCAAGAGCTTGACTGTCTGGCACTTTTGGTGTGGGAGCAATCGTCCGACGTTCGTGATTTTTCGGGGTTCTTTTCAGTGGGAGCCCATGTTCAGCGAGTGGTAAACGTCGAAGCCCTGTTGGTCAGGGAAAGCCCGGAGCCCCGATGTCTGTGGTGCTGTACATGCACTGCCACTGTCCGGTGAGGAACAGCAAGAGCTTGACAGGCTGGCACTTTCGGTGTGGGAGCAATCGTCCGACGTTCGTGATTTTTCGGGGTTTTATTTCATTGGGAGCCCAGGTGCAGCTGGTGGTAAATGTCGAAGCCCTGTTGGTCAGGGAAAGCCCGGAGCCCCGATGTCTGTGGTGCTGTAGATGCGCTGGGAATGGGCGGTGAGGAGCAGCAAGAGCTTGACAGGCTGGCACTTTCGGTGTGGGAGGAATCGTCCGATGTTCGTGATTTTTCGTTTAGTTTTTTCAGTGGGCGCCCAGGTGCAGCTGGTGGTAAACGTCGAAGCCCTGTTGGTCAGGAAAAGCGCAGAACCCCGATGTCTGTGGTGCTGTAGATGAACTGCCAAAGTCCGGTGAGGAGCAGCAAGAGCTTGAGTTGCTGGCACTTTCGGTGTGGGAGGAATCGTCCGACGTTTGTTATTTTTCGGGGTTTTATTTCAGTGAGCGCCCAGGTGCAGCTGGGTGTAAACGTCGAAGCCCTGTTGGTCAGGGAAAGCCCGGAGCCCCGATGTCTGTGGTGCTGTAGATGCGCCGCCAATGACCGGTGAGGAGCACAAAGAGCTTGACTGGCTGGCACTTTCGGTGTGGGAGCAATCGTCTGATGTTTGTGATTTTGGGGGTTTTTTTTTTTCAGTGGGTGCCCAGGTGCAACTGGTGGTAAACGTCGAAGCCCTGTTGGTCAGGGAAAGCCCGGAGCCCCGATGTCTGTGGTGCTGTAGATGCGCTGGGAATGGCCGGTGAGGGGTAGCAAGAGCTTGAGTTGCTGGCACTTTCGGTGTGGGAGCAATCGTCCGACGTTCGTGATTTTTCGGGGTTTTATTTCAGTGGGAGCCCAGGTGCAGCTGGTGGTAAACGTCGAAGCCCTGTTCGTCAGGGAAAGCCCGGAGCCCCGATGTCTGTGGTGCTGTAGATGCGCTGCCAATGGCCGGTGAGGAGCAGCAAGAGCTTGACTGGCTGGCACTTTCGGTGTGGGAGCAATCGTCCGACGTTCGTGATTCTTCGCGGTTTTACTTTCAGTGGGCGCCCAGGTGCAGCTGGTGGTAAATGTCGAAGCCCTGTTGGTCAGGGAAAGCCCGGAGCCCCGATGTCTGTGGTGCTGTAGATGCGCTGGGAATGGAAGGTGATGAGCACCTACAGCTTGACTGGCTGGCACTTTCGGTGTGGGAGCAATCGTCCGACGTTCGTGATTTTTCGGGGTTTTACTTTCAGTGGGCGCACAGGTGCAGCTGGTGGTAAACGTCGAAGCCCTGTTGGTCACGGAAAGCCGGGATCCCCGATGTCTGTGGTGCTGTAGATGCGCTGGGAATGGGCGGTGAGGAGCAGCAAGAGCTTGAGTTGCTGGCACTTTCAGTGTGGGAGCAATCGTCGGACGTTTGTGATTTTTGGGGATTTTTATTCACTGGGCGCCCAGGTTCAGCTGGTGGTAAACGTCGAAGCCCTGTTGGTCAGGGAAAGCCCGGAGCCCCGATGTCTGTGGTGCTGTAGATGGGCTGGGAATGGCCGGTGAGGAGCAGCAAGAGCTTGACTGGCTGGCACTTTTGCTATGGGAACAATCGTCCGATGTTCGTGATTTTTCTTTTATTTTTCTCAGCGGGTGCCCAGGTTCAGCTGGTGGTAAACGTCGAAGCCCTGTTGGTCAAAGAAAGCGCAGAACCCCGATGTCTGTGGTGCTGTAGATGCACTGCCAAAGTCCGGTGAGTAGCAGCAAGAGCTTGAGTTGCTGGCACTTTCGGTGTGGGAGGAATCGTCCGACGTTCGTGATTTTTCGGGATTTTTTTTCAGTGGGCAATCAGGTGCAGCTGGTGGTAAACTTTGAAGCCCTGTTGGTCAGGGAAAGCCCGGAGCCCCGATGTCTGTGGTGCTGTAGATGCGCTGGGAATGGCCGGTGAGGAGCAGCAAGAGCTTGAGTTGCTGGCACTTTCGATGTGGGTGCAATCGTCCGACGTTCGTGATTTTTCGGGGTTCTTTTCAGTGGGAGCCCAGGTTCAGTGAGTGGTCAACGTCAAAGCCCTGTTCGTCAGGGAAAGCGCAGAACCCCGATGTCTGTGGTGCTGTAGATGCAATGCCAAACTCCCGTGAGTAGCTGCAAGAGCTTGACTGGCTGGCACTTTTGGTGTGGGAGCAGTCGTCCGACGTTTGTGATATTTGGGGATTTTTTTTCCAGTGGGCGCCCAAGTTCAGCTGGTAGTAAACTTCTAAGCCCTGTTGGTCAGGGAAAGCCCAGAGCCCCGATGTCTGTGGTGCTGTAGATGCGCTGGGAATGGCTGGTGAGGAGCAGCTAGAGCTTGATAGGCTGGCACTTTCAGTGTGGGAGCAATCGTCCGACGTTCGTGATTTTTCGGGATTTTTTTTCAGTGGGCTCCCAGGTGCAGCTGGTGGTAAACTTCGAAGCCCTGTTGGTCAGGGAAAGCCCGGAGCCCCGATGTCTGTGGTGCTGTAGATGCGCTGCCAATGGCCGGTGAGGAGCAGCAAGAGCTTGAGTTGCTGGCACTTTCGGTGTGGGAGGAATCGTCCGACGTTCGTGATTTTTCGGGGTTTTATTTCAGTGGGCGCCCAGGTGCAGCTGGTGGTAAACGTCGAAGCCCTGTTGGTCAGGGAAAGCCCGGAGCCCCGATGTCTGTGGTGCTGTAGATGCGCTGGGAATGGGAGGTGAGTAGCAGCAAGAGGTTGTGTTGCTGGCACTTTTGGTGTGGGAGCAATCATCCGACGTTTGTGATTTTTCGGGGTTCTTTTCAGTGGGAGCCCAGGTGCAGCGAGTGGTAAACGTCGAAGCCCTGTTGGTCAGGGAAAGCCCGGAGCCCCGATGTCTGTGGTGCTGTAGATGCGCTGCCAATGGCCGGTGAGGAGCAGCAAGAGCTTGAGTTGCTGGCACTTTCACTGTGGGAGCAATCGTCCGATGTTCGTGATTTTTCGTTTATTTTTTTCAGTGGGCGCCCAGGTGCAGCTGATGGTAAATGTCGAAGCCCTGTTGGTCAGGGAAAGCCCGGAGCCCCGATGTCTGTGGTGCTGTAGATGCACTGCCAAAGTCCGGTGAGTAGCAGCAGGAGCTTGAGTTGCTGGCACTTTCGGTGTGGGAGCAATCGTCCGACTGTCGTGATTTTTCGGGGTTTTACTTTCAATGGGCGCCCAGGTTGAGCTGGTGGTAAACGTCGAAGCCCTGTTGGTCAGGGAAAGCCCGGAGCCCCGATGTCTGTGGTGCTGTAGATGCGCTGTCAATGGCCGGTGAGGAGCAGCAAGAGCTTGACTGTCTGGCACTTTGGGTGTGGGAGCAATCGTCGGACGTTTGTGATTTTTGGGGATTTTTATTCACTGGGCGCCCAGGTTCAGCTGGTGGTAAACGTCGAAGTCCTGTTGGTCAGGGAAAGCCCGGAGCCCCGATATCTGTGGTGCTGTAGATGGGCTGGGAATGGCCGGTGAGGAGCAGCATGAGCTTGACTGGCTGGCACTTTTGCTATGGGAGCAATCGTCCGATGTTCGTGATTTTTCTTTTATTTTTCTCAGCGGGTGCCCAGGTTCAGCTGGTGGTAAACGTCGAAGCCCTGTTGGTCAAAGAAAGCGCAGAACCCCGATGTCTGTGGTGCTGTAGATGCACTGCCAAAGTCCGGTGAGTAGCAGCAAGAGCTTGACAGGCTGGCACTTTCGGTGTGGGAGCAATCGTCGGACGTTTGTGATTTTTGGGGATTTTTATTCACTGGGCGCCCAGGTTCAGCTGGTGGTAAACGTCGAAGCCCTGTTGGTCAGGGAAAGCCCAGAGCCCCGATGTCTTTGGTGCTGTAGATGCGCTGCCAATGGCCGGTATGGACCAGGAAGAGCTTGTGTTGCTGGCACTTTCGGTGTGGGAGCAATCGTCCGATGTTCATGATTTTTCGGGTTTTTTTTTCAGTGGGCGCCCAGCTGCAGCTGGTGGTAAATGTCGAAGCCCTGTTGGTCAGGGAAAGCCCGGCGCCCTGACGTCTGTGGTGCTGTAGATGCGCTGCCAATGGCCGGGGACAAGCAGCAAGAGCTTGACAGGCTGGCACTTGCGGTGTGGGAGCAATCGTCCGACGTTCGTGATTCTTCGGGGTTTTACTTTCAGTGGGCGCCCAGGCTCAGCTGGTGGTAAACGTCGAAGCCCTGTTCGTCAGGGAAAGCCCGGAGCCCCGATGTCTGTGGTGCTGTAGATGCGCTGCCAATGGCCGGTGAGGAGCAGCAAGAGCTTGTGTTGCTGGCACTTTGGGTGTGGGAGCAATCATCCGACGTTTGTGATTTTTCGGGGTTCTTTTCAGTGGGAGCCCAGGTGCAGCGAGTGGTAAACGTCGAAGCCCTGTTGGTCAGGGAAAGCCCGGAGCCCCGATGTCTGTGGTGCTGTAGATGCGCTGCCAGTGGCCGGTGAGGAGCAGCAAGAGCTTGAGTTGCTGGCACTTTCACTGTGGGAGCAATCGTCCGATGTTCGTGATTTTTCGTTTATTTTTTTCAGTGGGCGCCCAGGTGCAGCTGATGGTAAATGTCGAAGCCCTGTTGTTCAGGGAAAGCGCAGAACCCCGATGTCTGTGGTGCTGTAGATGCGCTGGGAATGGCCGGGGAGGAGCAGCAAGAGCTTGACTGGCTGGCACTTTCGGTATGGGAGCAATCGTCCGATGTTCGTGATTTTTCTTTTATTTTTCTCAGCGGGTACCCAGGTTCAGCTGGTGGTAAACGTCGAAGCCCTGTTGGTCAAAGAAAGCGCAGAACCCTGATGTCTGTGGTGCTGTAGATGCACTGCCAAAGTCCGGTGAGTAGCAGCAAGAGCTTGAGTTGCTGGCACTTTCGGTGTGGGAGGAATCGTCCGACGTTTGTTATTCTTCGGGGTTTTATTTCAGTGGGCGCCCAGGTTCAGCTGGTGGTAAACGTCGAAGCCCTGTTGGTCAGGGAAAGCTCGGAGCCCCGATATCTGTGGTGCTGTAGATGCGCTGCCAATGGCCGGTGAGGAGCAGCAAGAGCTTGAGTTGCTGGCACTTTCGGTGTGGGAGCAATCGTGCGATGTTTGTGATTTTTCGTTTATTTTTTTCAGTGGGCACCCAGGTGCAGCTGATGGTAAATGTCGAAGCCCTATTGGTCAGGGAAAGCCCGGACTCCCGATGTCTGTGGTGCTGTAGATGCGCTGCCAATGGCCGGTGAGGAGCAGGAAGACCTTGAGTTGCTGGCACTTTCGGTGTGGGAGCAATCGTCTGACGTTCGTGATTTTTCGGGGTTTTATTTCAGTGGGCGCCCAGGTGCAGCTGGTGGTAAACTTCGAAGCCCTGTTGGTCAGGGGAAGCCCGAAGCCCTGTTGGTCAGGGAAAGCTTGGAGCCCCGATATCTGTGATGCTGTACATGCGCTGCCAATGGCCGGGGAGGAGCAGCAAGAGCTTGACAGGCTGGCACTTTCGGTGTGGGAGTAAATGTCCGACGTTCGTGATTTTTCGGGGTTTTTTTTCAGTGGGAGCCCAGGTTCAGCTGGTGGTAAACGTTGAAGCCCTGTTGGTCAGGGAAAGCCCGGAGCCTCGATATCTGTGGTGCTGTAGATGCGCTGGGAATGGGCGGTGAGGAGCAGCAAGAGCTTGACAGGCTGGCACTTTCGGTGTGCGAGGAATCGTCGGACGTTTCTGATTTTTCAGGATTTTTTTTTAGTGGGAGCCCAGGTTTAGCTAGTTGTAAACGTCGAAGCCCTGTTGGTCAGGGAAAGCCCGGAGCCGTGATGTCTGTGGTGCTGTAGATGCGCTGGGAATGGCCGGTGAGGAGCAGCAAGAGCTTGACTGTCTGGCACTTTTGGTGTGGGAGCAATCGTCCGACGTTCGTGATTTTTCGGGGTTCTTTTCAGTGGGAGCCCATGTTCAGCGAGTGGTAAACGTCGAAGCCCTGTTGGTCAGGGAAAGCCCGGAGCCCCGATGTCTGTGGTGCTGTACATGCACTGCCACTGTCCGGTGAGGAACAGCAAGAGCTTGACAGGCTGGCACTTTCGGTGTGGGAGCAATCGTCCGACGTTCGTGATTTTTCGGGGTTTTATTTCATTGGGAGCCCAGGTGCAGCTGGTGGTAAATGTCGAAGCCCTGTTGGTCAGGGAAAGCCCGGAGCCCCGATGTCTGTGGTGCTGTAGATGCGCTGGGAATGGGCGGTGAGGAGCAGCAAGAGCTTGACAGGCTGGCACTTTCGGTGTGGGAGGAATCGTCCGATGTTCGTGATTTTTCGTTTAGTTTTTTCAGTGGGCGCCCAGGTGCAGCTGGTGGTAAACGTCGAAGCCCTGTTGGTCAGGAAAAGCGCAGAACCCCGATGTCTGTGGTGCTGTAGATGAACTGCCAAAGTCCGGTGAGGAGCAGCAAGAGCTTGAGTTGCTGGCACTTTCGGTGTGGGAGGAATCGTCCGACGTTTGTTATTTTTCGGGGTTTTATTTCAGTGAGCGCCCAGGTGCAGCTGGGTGTAAACGTCGAAGCCCTGTTGGTCAGGGAAAGCCCGGAGCCCCGATGTCTGTGGTGCTGTAGATGCGCCGCCAATGACCGGTGAGGAGCACAAAGAGCTTGACTGGCTGGCACTTTCGGTGTGGGAGCAATCGTCTGATGTTTGTGATTTTGGGGGTTTTTTTTTTTCAGTGGGTGCCCAGGTGCAACTGGTGGTAAACGTCGAAGCCCTGTTGGTCAGGGAAAGCCCGGAGCCCCGATGTCTGTGGTGCTGTAGATGCGCTGGGAATGGCCGGTGAGGGGTAGCAAGAGCTTGAGTTGCTGGCACTTTCGGTGTGGGAGCAATCGTCCGACGTTCGTGATTTTTCGGGGTTTTATTTCAGTGGGAGCCCAGGTGCAGCTGGTGGTAAACGTCGAAGCCCTGTTCGTCAGGGAAAGCCCGGAGCCCCGATGTCTGTGGTGCTGTAGATGCGCTGCCAATGGCCGGTGAGGAGCAGCAAGAGCTTGACTGGCTGGCACTTTCGGTGTGGGAGCAATCGTCCGACGTTCGTGATTCTTCGCGGTTTTACTTTCAGTGGGCGCCCAGGTGCAGCTGGTGGTAAATGTCGAAGCCCTGTTGGTCAGGGAAAGCCCGGAGCCCCGATGTCTGTGGTGCTGTAGATGCGCTGGGAATGGAAGGTGATGAGCACCTACAGCTTGACTGGCTGGCACTTTCGGTGTGGGAGCAATCGTCCGACGTTCGTGATTTTTCGGGGTTTTACTTTCAGTGGGCGCACAGGTGCAGCTGGTGGTAAACGTCGAAGCCCTGTTGGTCACGGAAAGCCGGGATCCCCGATGTCTGTGGTGCTGTAGATGCGCTGGGAATGGGCGGTGAGGAGCAGCAAGAGCTTGAGTTGCTGGCACTTTCAGTGTGGGAGCAATCGTCGGACGTTTGTGATTTTTGGGGATTTTTATTCACTGGGCGCCCAGGTTCAGCTGGTGGTAAACGTCGAAGCCCTGTTGGTCAGGGAAAGCCCGGAGCCCCGATGTCTGTGGTGCTGTAGATGGGCTGGGAATGGCCGGTGAGGAGCAGCAAGAGCTTGACTGGCTGGCACTTTTGCTATGGGAACAATCGTCCGATGTTCGTGATTTTTCTTTTATTTTTCTCAGCGGGTGCCCAGGTTCAGCTGGTGGTAAACGTCGAAGCCCTGTTGGTCAAAGAAAGCGCAGAACCCCGATGTCTGTGGTGCTGTAGATGCACTGCCAAAGTCCGGTGAGTAGCAGCAAGAGCTTGAGTTGCTGGCACTTTCGGTGTGGGAGGAATCGTCCGACGTTCGTGATTTTTCGGGATTTTTTTTCAGTGGGCAATCAGGTGCAGCTGGTGGTAAACTTTGAAGCCCTGTTGGTCAGGGAAAGCCCGGAGCCCCGATGTCTGTGGTGCTGTAGATGCGCTGGGAATGGCCGGTGAGGAGCAGCAAGAGCTTGAGTTGCTGGCACTTTCGATGTGGGTGCAATCGTCCGACGTTCGTGATTTTTCGGGGTTCTTTTCAGTGGGAGCCCAGGTTCAGTGAGTGGTCAACGTCAAAGCCCTGTTCGTCAGGGAAAGCGCAGAACCCCGATGTCTGTGGTGCTGTAGATGCAATGCCAAACTCCCGTGAGTAGCTGCAAGAGCTTGACTGGCTGGCACTTTTGGTGTGGGAGCAGTCGTCCGACGTTTGTGATATTTGGGGATTTTTTTTCCAGTGGGCGCCCAAGTTCAGCTGGTAGTAAACTTCTAAGCCCTGTTGGTCAGGGAAAGCCCAGAGCCCCGATGTCTGTGGTGCTGTAGATGCGCTGGGAATGGCTGGTGAGGAGCAGCTAGAGCTTGATAGGCTGGCACTTTCAGTGTGGGAGCAATCGTCCGACGTTCGTGATTTTTCGGGGTTTTTTTTCAGTGGGCCCCCAGGTGCAACTGGTGGTAAACGTTGAAGCCCTGTTGGTCAGGTAAAGCCCGGAGCCGCGATGTCTGTGGTGCTGTAGATGCGCTGGGAATGGGCGGTGAGGAGCAGCAAGAGCTTGTGTTGCTGGCACTTTCGGTGTGGGAGCAATCGTCCGATGTTCGTGATTTTTCTTTTATTTTTTTCACTGGGCGCCCAGGTTCAGCTGGTGGTAAACGTTGAAGCCCTGTTGGTCAAGGAAAGTCCACAGCCCCGATGTCTGTGGTGCTGTAGATGCGCTGGGAATGGGCGGTGAGGAGCAGCAAGAGCTTGACAGGCTGGCATTTAAGGTGTGGCAGGAATCGTCTGACATTTGTGATTTTGGGGGTTTTTTTTTCAGGGGGCACCCAGGTGCAGCTGGTGGTAAATGTCGAAGCCCTGTTGGTCAGGGAAAGCCCGGAGCCCCGATGTCTGTGGTGCTGTAGATGCGCTGGGAATGGCCGGTGAGGAGCAGCATGAGCTTGACTGGCTGGCACTTTCGGTGTGGGAGCAATCGTCCGACGTTTTTGACTTTTCAGGGTTTTTTTTCAGTGGGCAACCAGGTGCAGCTGGTGGTAAACGTCGAAGCCCTGTTGGTCAGGGAAAGCCCGGAGCCCCGATGTCTGTGGTGCTGTAGATTCGCTGCCAGTGGCCGGTGAGGAGCAGCAACAGCTTGACTGGCTGGCACTTTTGGTGTGGGAGCAATCGTCCGACGTTCGTGATTTTTCGGGGTTATTTTCAGTGGGAGCCCAGGTTCAGCGAGTGGTAAACGTCGAAGCCCTGTTGGTCAGGGAAAGCCCGGAGCCCTGATGTCTGTGGTATTGTACATGCGCTGGGAATGGCCGGGGAGGAGCAGCAAGAGGTTGACAGGCTGGCATTTAAGGTGTGGCAGGAATCGTCCGATGTTTGTGATTTCGGGGGTTTTTTTTTCAGTGGGCACCCAGGTGCAGCTGGTGGTAAATGTCGAAGCCCGGTTCGTCAGGGAAAGCCCAGAGTCCCGATGTCTGTGGTGCTGTAGATTCGCTGCCAGTGGCCGGTGAGGAGCACCAAGAGCTTGACTGGCTGGCACTTTTGCTGTGGGAGCAATTGTACGACGTTCGTGATTTTTCTTTAATTTTTTTCAGTGGGCGCCGAGGTTCAGCTGTTGGTAAACGTCGAAGCCCTGTTGGTCAGGGAAAGCGCAGAACCCCGATGTCTGTGGTGCTGTAGATGCACTGCCAAAGTCTGGTGAGTAGCAGCAAGAGCTTGAGTTGCTGGCACTTTCGTTGTGGGAGCAATCGTCCTACGTTCGTGATTTTTCGGGGTTTTATTTCAGTGGGCGCCCAGGTGCAGCGGGTGGTAAACGTCGAAGCCCTGTTGGTCAGGGAAAGCCCGGAGCCCCGATGTCTGTGGTGCTGTAGATGCGCTGCCAATGGCCGGTGAGGAGCAGCAAGAGCTTGACTGGCTGGCACTTTCGGTGTGGGAGCAATCGTCCGATGTTCGTGATTTTTAGTTTATTTTGTTCAGTGGGCACGCAGGTGCAGCTGGTGGTAAATGTCGAAGCCCTGTTGGTCAGGGAAAGCCCGGAGCCCCGATGTCTGTGGTGCTGTAAATGCACTGCCAAAGTCCGGTGAGTAGCAGTAAGAGCTTAACTGGCTGGCACTTTCGTTGTGGGAGGAATCGTCCGACGTTCGTGATATTTCGGGATTTTTTTTCAGTGGGCGCCCAGGTGCAGCTAGTGGTAAACGTCGAAGCCCTGTTGGTCAGGGAAAGCCCGGAGCCCCGATGTCTGTGGTGCTGTAGATGCGCTGGGAATGGCTGGTGAGGAGCAGCTAGAGCTTGACAGGCTGGCACTTTTGGTATGGGAGCAATCGTCCGACGTTCGTGATTTTTCGGGGTTCTTTTCAGTGGGCGCCCAGGTGCAGCTGGTGGTAAACGTCAAAGCCCTGTTGGTCAGGGAAAGCCCGGAGCCCCGATGTCTGTGGTGCTGTAGATGCGCTGGGAATGGCCGGTGAGGAGCAGCAAGAGCTTGAGTTGCTGGCACTTTCGGTGTGGGAGCAATCGTCCGATGTTCGTGATTTTTCATTTATTTTTTTCAGTGGGCGCCCCGGTGCAGCTGGTGGTAAACGTCGAAGCCCTGTTGGTCAGGGAAAGCGCAGAACCCCGATGTCTGTGGTGCTGTAGATGCACTGCCAAAGTCCGGTGAGTAGCAGCAAGAGCTTGAGTTGCTGGCACTTTCGGTGTGGGAGCAATCGTCCGATGTTCATGATTTTTCGTTTATTTTTTTCAGTGGGCGCCCAGGTTCAGCTGGTGGTAAATGTCGAAGCCCTGTTGGTCAGGGAAAGCCCAGAGCCCCGATGTCTGTGGTGCTGTAGATGCGCTGGGAATGGGAGGTGAGTAGCAGCAAGAGCTTGAATGGCTGGAACGTTGGGTGTGGGAGCAATCGTCGGACGTTTGTGATTTTTTCAGGGTTTTTATTCACTGGGCGCCCAGGTTCAGCTGGTGGTAAACGTCGAAGCCCTGTTGGGTAGGGAAAGCCCAGAGCCCCGATGTCTGTGGTGCTGTAGATGCGCTGCCAATGGCTGGTGAGGAACAGCAAGAGCTTGAGTTGCTGGCACTTTCGGTGTGGGAGGAATCGTCCGATGTTCGTGATTTTTCGGGGTTTTATTTCAGTGGGAGCCCTGGTGCAGCGGGTGGTAAACGTCGAAGCCCTGTTGGTCAGGGAAAGCCCGGAGCCCCGATATCTGTGGTGCTGTAGATGCGCTGGGAATGGCCGGTGAGGAGCAGCTAGAGCTTGACTGTCTGGCACTTTCGGTGTGGGAGTAATCGTCCGATGTTCGTGAATTTTCGTTTATTTTTTTCAGTGGGCGGCCACGTGCAGCTGGTGGTCATCGTCGAAGCCCTGTTGGTCAGGGAAAGCCCGGAGCCCTGATATCTGTGGTGCTGTAGATGCACTGCCAGTGGCCGGGGAGGAGCAGCAAGAGCTTGACAGGCTGGCACTTTCGGTGTGCGAGGAATCGTCGAACGTTTCTGATTTTTCGGGATTTTTTTTTAGTGGGAGCCCAGGTTTAGCTAGTTGTAAACGTCGAAGCCCTGTTGGTCAGGGAAAGCCCGGAGCCCTGATGTCTGTGGTGCTGTAGGTGCGCTGGGAATGGCCGGTGAGGAGCAGCAAGAGCTTGACTGGCTGGCACTTTCGGTGTGCGAGCAATCGTCCGACGTTCGTGATTTTTCGGGGTTTTATTTCAGTGGGAGCCCAGGTGCAGCGGGTGGTAATCGTCGAAGCCCTGTTGGTCAGGGAAAGCGCAGAACCCCGATGTCTGTGGTGCTGTAGATGCGCTGGGAATGGCCGGTGATGAGCAGCAAGAGCTTGACAGGCTGGCACTTTCGGTGTGGGAGCAATCGTCCGATGTTCGTGATTTTTCGTTTATTTTTTTCAGTGGGCGCCCAGGTGCAGCTGGTGGTAAACGTCGAAGCCCTGTTGTTCAGGGAAAGCGCAGAACCCCGATGTCTGTGGTGCTGTAGATGAACTGCCAAAGTCCGGTGAGTAGCAGCAAGAGCTTGAGTGGCTGGCACTTTCGGTGTGGGAGGAATCGTCCGACGTTCGTGATTTTTCGGGGTTTTTTTCAGTGGGCTCCCAGGTGCAGCTGGGTGTAAACGTCGAAGCCCTGTTGGTCAGGGAAAGCCCGGAGCCCCGATATCTGTGGTGCTGTAGATGCGCTGCCATTGGCCGGTGAGGAGCAGCAAGAGCTTGAGTTGCTGGCACTTTCGGTGTGGGATCAATCGTCCGACGTTTTTGATTTTTCAGGGTTTTTTTTCAGTGGGCAATCACGTGCAGCTGGTGGTAAACGTCGAAGCCCTGTTGGTCAGGGAAAGCCCGGAGCCCCGATGTCTGTGGTGCTGTAGATGCACTGCCAAAGTCCGGTGAGTAGCAGCAAGAGCTTGAGTTGCTGGCACTTTCGGTGTGGGAGGAATCGTCCGACGTTTGTTATTTTTCGGGGTTTTATTTCAGTGGGCGCCCAGGTTCAGCTGGTGGTAAACGTCGAAGCCCTGTTGGTCAGGGAAAGCTTGGAGCCCCGATATCTGTGGTGCTGTAGATGCGCTGCCAATGGCGGGGAGGAGCAGCAAGGGCTTGAGTTGCTGGCACTTTTGGTGTTGGAGCAATCGTTCGACGTTCGTGATTTTTCGGGGTTTTATTTCAGTGGGCGCCCAGGTGCAGCTGGTGGTAAACTTCGAAGCCCTGTTGGTCAGGGAAAGCCCGGAGCCCCGATATCTGTGGTGCTGTAGATGCGCTGCCAATGGCCGGGGAGGAGCAGCAAGGGCTTGAGTTGCTGGCACTTTTGGTGTTGGAGCAATCGTTCGACGTTCGTGATTTTTCGGGGTTTTATTTCAGTGGGCGCCCAGGTGCAGCTGGTGGTAAACGTCGAAGCCCTGTTGGTCAGGGAAAGCTCGGAGCCCCGATGTCTGTGGTGCTGTAGATGCGCTGGGAATGGCCGGTGAGGAGCAGCAAGAGCTTGAGTTGCTGGCATTTTCTATGTGGGAGCAATCGTCCGACGTTCGTGATTTTTCGTTTATTTTTTTCAGTGGGCGCCCAGGTGCAGCTGGTGGTAAACGTCGAAGCCCTGTTGGTCAGGGAAAGCGCAGAACCCCAATGTCTGTGGTGCTGTAGATTCGCTGCCAAAGTCCGGTGAGTAGCAGCAAGAGCTTGAGTTGCTGGCACTTTTGGTGTGGGAGGAATCGTTCGACGTTCGTGATTTTTCGGGGTTTTATTTCAGTGGGCGCCCAGGTGCAGCTGGTGGTAAACTTCGAAGCCCTGTTGGTCAGGGAAAGCTCGGAGCCCCGATGTCTGTGGTGCTGTAGATGCGCCTCCAATGGCTGGTGAGGAGCAGCAAGAGCTTGACTGGCTGGCACGTTGGGTGTGGGAGCAATCGTCGGACGTTTGTGATTTTTGGGGATTTTTATTCACTGGGCGCCCAGGTGCAGCTGGTGGTAAACGTCGAAGCCCTGTTGGTCAGGGAAAGCCCGGAGCCCCGATGTCTGTGGTGCTGTAGATGCGCTGGCAATGGCCGGTGAGGAGCAGCAAGAGCTTGAGTTCCTGGCACTTTTGGTGTGGGAGCAATCGTCGGACGTTCGTGATTTTTCGGGGTTTTATTTCAGTGGGCGCCCAGGTTCAGCTGGTGGTAAACGTCGAAGCCCTGTTGGGTAGGGAAAGCCCAGAGCCCCGATGTCTGTGGTGCTGTAGATGCGCTGCCAATGGCTGGTGAGGAACAGCAAGAGCTTGAGTTGCTGGCACTTTCGGTGTGGGAGGAATCGTCCGATGTTTGTGATTTTTCGGGGTTTTATTTCAGTGGGAGCCCTGGTGCAGCGGGTGGTAAACGTCGAAGCCCTGTTGGTCAGGGAAAGCCCGGAGCCCCGATATCTGTGGTGCTGTAGATGCGCTGGGAATGGCCGGTGAGGAGCAGCTAGAGCTTGACTGTCTGGCACTTTCGGTGTGGGAGTAATCGTCCGATGTTCGTGAATTTTCGTTTATTTTTTTCAGTGGGCGGCCACGTGCAGCTGGTGGTAATCGTCGAAGCCCTGTTGGTCAGGGAAAGCCCGGAGCCCTGATATCTGTGGTGCTGTAGATGCGCTGCCAATGGCCGGGGAGGAGCAGCAAGAGCTTGACAGGCTGGCACTTTCGATGTGCGAGGAATCGTCGAACGTTTCTGATTTTTCGGGATTTTTTTTTAGTGGGAGCCCAGGTTTAGCTAGTTGTAAACGTCGAAGCCCTGTTGGTCAGGGAAAGCCCGGAGCCCTGATGTCTGTGGTGCTGTAGGTGCGCTGGGAATGGCCGGTGAGGAGCAGCAAGAGCTTGACTGGCTGGCACTTTCGGTGTGCGAGCAATCGTCCGACGTTCGTGATTTTTCGGGGTTTTATTTCAGTGGGAGCCCAGGTGCAGCTGGTGGTAATCGTCGAAGCCCTGTTGTTCAGGGAAAGCGCAGAACCCCGATGTCTGTGGTGCTGTAGATGCGCTGGGAATGGCCGGTGAGGAGCAGCAAGAGCTTGACAGGCTGGCACTTTCGGTGTGGGAGCAATCGTCCGATGTTCGTGATTTTTCGTTTATTTTTTTCAGTGGGCGCCCAGGTGCAGCTGGTGGTAAACGTCGAAGCCCTGTTGTTCAGGGAAAGCGCAGAACCCCGATGTCTGTGGTGCTGTAGATGAACTGCCAATGGCCGCTTAGGAGCAGCAAGAGCTTGAGTTGCTGGCACTTTCGGTGTGGGAGGAATCGTCCGACGTTCGTGATTTTTCGGGGTTTTTTTCAGTGGGCTCCCAGGTGCAGCTGGGTGTAAACGTCGAAGCCCTGTTGGTCAGGGAAAGCCCGGAGCCCCGATATCTGTGGTGCTGTAGATGCGCTGGGAATGTGCGGTGAGGAGCAGCAAGAGCTTGACAGGCTGGCACTTTCGGTGTGGGAGCAATCGTCCGATGTTCGTGATTTTTCGTTTATTTTTTTCAGTGGGCGCCCAGGTGCAGCTGGTGGTAAACGTCGAAGCCCTGTTGTTCAGGGAAAGCGCAGAACCCCGATGTCTGTGGTGCTGTAGATGAACTGCCAAAGTCCGGTGAGTAGCAGCAAGAGCTTGAGTTGCTGGCACTTTCGGTGTGGGAGGAATCGTCCGACGTTCGTGATTTTTCGGGGTTTTTTTCAGTGGGCTCCCAGGTGCAGCTGGGTGTAAACGTCGAAGCCCTGTTGGTCAGGGAAAGCCCGGAGCCCCGATATCTGTGGTGCTGTAGATGCGCTGGGAATGTGCGGTGAGGAGCAGCAAGAGCTTGACAGGCTGGCATTTAAGGTGTGGCAGGAATCGTCCGACATTTGTGATTTTTGGGGTTTTTTTTTCAGGGGGCGCACAGGTTCACCTGGTGTTAAAAGTCGAAGCCCTGTTGGTCAGGGAAAGCCCAGAGCCCCGATGTCTGTGGTGCTGTAGATGCGCTGCCATTGGCCGGTGAGGAGCAGCAAGAGCTTGAGTTGCTGGCACTTTCGGTGTGGGATCAATCGTCCGACGTTTTTGATTCTTCAGGGTTTTTTTTCAGTGGGCAATCAGGTGCAGCTGGTGGTAAACGTCGAAGCCCTGTTGGTCAGGGAAAGCCCGGAGCCCCGATGTCTGTGGTGCTGTAGATGCACTGCCAAAGTCCGGTGAGTAGCAGCAAGAGCTTGAGTTGCTGGCACTTTCGGTGTGGGAGGAATCGTCCGACGTTTGTTATTTTTCGGGGTTTTATTTCAGTGGGCGCCCAGGTTCAGCTGGTGGTAAACGTCGAAGCCCTGTTGGTCAGGGAAAGCTTGGAGCCCCGATATCTGTGGTGCTGTAGATGCGCTGCCAATGGCCGGGGAGGAGCAGCAAGGGCTTGAGTTGCTGGCACTTTTGGTGTTGGAGCAATCGTTCGACGTTCGTGATTTTTCGGGGTTTTATTTCAGTGGGCGCCCAGGTGCAGCTGGTGGTAAACGTCGAAGCCCTGTTGGTCAGGGAAAGCCCGGAGCCCCGATGTCTGTGGTGTTGTAGATGCGCTGGGAATGGCCGGTGAGGAGCAGCAAGAGCTTGACTGACTGGCACTTTCAGTGTGGGAGCAATTGTCCGATGTTCGTGATTTTTCTTTTATTTTTCTCAGCGGGTGCCCAGGTTCAGCTGGTGGTAAACGTCGAAGCCCTGTTGGTCAAAGAAAGCTCAGAACCCCGATGTCTGTGGTGCTGTAGATGCACTGCCAAAGTCTGGTGACAGGCAGCAAGAGCTTGAGTTGCTGGCACTTTCGGTGTGGGAGGAATCGTCCGACGTTTGTTATTTTTCGGGGTTTTATTTCAGTGGGCGCCCAGGTTCAGCTGGTGGTAAACGTCGAAGCCCTGTTGGTCAGGGAAAGCCCGGAGCCTCAATATCTGTGGTGCTGTAGATGCGCTGGGAATGGCCGGTGAGGAGCAGCAAGAGCTTGAGTTGCTGGCACTTTGGGTGTGGGAGCAATCGTCCGACGTTCGTGATTTTTCGGGGTTTTATTTCAGTGGGCGCCCAGGTGCAGCTGGTGGTAAACTTCTAAGCCCTGTTGGTCAGGGAACACCCAAAGCCCCGATGTCTGTGGTGCTGTAGATGCGCTGGCAACGGCCGGGGAGGAGCAGCAAGAGCTTGACTGGCTGGCACTTTTGCTGTGGTAGCAATCGTCTGATGTTCGTGATTTTTCGTTTATTTTTTCAGTGGGCGCCCAGGTGCTGCTGGTGGTAATCGTCGAAGCCCTGTTCATCAGGGAAAGCCCGGAGCCCCGATGTCTGTGGTGCTGTAGATGCCCTGGGAATGGCCGGTGAGGAGCAGCAAGAGCTTCACAGGCTGGCACTTTCGGTGTGGGAGCAATCGTCCGACGTTCGTGATTTTTCGGGATTTTTTTTCAGTGGGCGCCCAGGTGCAGCTGGTGGTAAACGTCAAAGCCCTGTTGGTCAGGGAAAGCCCGGAGCCCCGATGTCTGTGGTGCTGTAGATGCACTGCCAAAGTCCGGTGAGTAGCAGCAAGAGCTTGAGTTGCTGGCACTTTCGGTGTGGGAGCAATCGTCCGATGTTCATGATTTTTCGTTTATTTTTTTCAGTGGGCGCCCAGGTTCAGCTGGTGGTAAATGTCGAAGCCCTGTTGGTCAGGGAAAGCCCAGAGCCCCGATGTCTGTGGTGCTGTAGATGCGCTGGGAATGGGAGGTGAGTAGCAGCAAGAGCTTGACTGTCTGGCACGTTGGGTGTGGGAGCAATCGTCGGACGTTTGTGATTTTTTCGGGGTTTTTATTCACTGGGCGCCCAGGTTCAGCTGGTGGTAAACGTCGAAGCCCTGTTGGGTAGGGAAAGCCCAGAGCCCCGATGTCTGTGGTGCTGTAGATGCGCTGCCAATGGCTGGTGAGGAACAGCAAGAGCTTGACTGGCTGGCACTTTCGGTGTGGGAGGAATCGTCCGATGTTCGTGATTTTTCGGGGTTTTATTTCAGTGGGAGCCCTGGTGCAGCGGGTGGTAAACGTCGAAGCCCTGTTGGTCAGGGAAAGCCCGGAGCCCCGATATCTGTGGTGCTGTAGATGCGCTGGGAATGGCCGGTGAGGAGCAGCTAGAGCTTGACTGTCTGGCACTTTCGGTGTGGGAGTAATCGTCCGATGTTCGTGATTTTTCGTTTATTTTTTTCAGTGGGCGGCCACGTGCAGCTGGTGGTAATCGTCGAAGCCCTGTTGGTCAGGGAAAGCCCGGAGCCCCGATGTCTGTGGTGCTGTAGATGCACTGCCACTGTCCGGTGAGGAACAGCAAGAGCTTGACTGGCTGGCACTTTCGGTGTGGGAGCAATCGTCCGACGTTCGTGATTTTTCGGGGTTTTATTTCAGTGGGAGCCCAGGTGCAGCTGTTGGTAAATGTCGAAGCCCTGTTGGTCAGGGAAAGCTCGGAGCCCCGATGTCTGTGGTGTTGTAGATGCACTGGGAATGGAAGGTGAGGAGCACCTACAGCTTGACGGGCTGGCAATTTCGGTGTGGGAGCAATCGTCCGACGTTCGTGATTTTTCGTTTATTTTTTTCAGTGGGCGCCCAGGTGCAGCGGGTGGTAAACGTCGAAGCCCTGTTGGTTAGGGAAAGCGCAGAACCCCAATGTCTGTGGTGCTGTAGATGCACTGCCAAAGTCCGGTGAGTAGCAGCAAGAGCTTGAGTTCCTGGCACTTTCGTTGTGGGAGCAATCGTCCGACGTTCGTGATTTTTCGGGGTTTTATTTCAGTGGGCGCCCAGGTGCAGCTGGTGGTAAATGTCGAAGCCCTGTTGGTCAGGGAAAGCCCGGAGCCCCGATGTCTGTGGTGCTGTAGATGCGCTGTCAATGGCCGGTGAGGAGCAGCAAGAGCTTGACTGGCTGGCACTTTTGGTGTCGGAGCAATCGTCCGACGTTTGTGATTTTTCGGGGTTCTTTTCAGTGGGAGCCCAGGTGCAGCTGGTGGTAAATGTCGAAGCCCTGTTGGTCAGGGAAAGCCCAGAGCCCCGATGTCTGTGGTGTTGTAGATGCGCTGCCACTGTCCGGTGAGGAGCAGCAAGAGCTTGACTGGCTGGCACTTTTGCTGTGGGAGCAATCGTCCGATGTTCGTGATTTTTCTTTTATTTTTCTCAGCGGGTGCCCAGGTTCAGCTGGTGGTAAACGTCGAAGCCCTGTTGGTCAAAGAAAGCGCAGAACCCTGATGTCTGTGGTGCTGTAGATGCACTGCCAAAGTCTGGTGAGTAGCAGCAAGAGCTTGAGTTGCTGGCACTTTCGGTGTGGGAGGAATCGTCCGACGTTTGTTATTTTTCGGGGTTCTATTTCAGTGGGCGCCCAGGTTCAGCTGGTGGTAAACGTCGAAGCCCTGTTTGTCAGGGAAAGCTCGGAGCACCGATATCTGTGGTGCTGTAGATGCGCTGGGAATGGCCGGTGAGGAGCAGCAAGAGCTTGAGTTGCTGGCACTTTTGGTGTGGGAGCAATCGTCCGACGTTCGTGATTTTTCGGGGTTTTATTTCAGTGGGCGCCCAGGTGCAGCTGGTGGTGAACTTCTAAGCCCTGTTGGTCAGGGAAAGCCCGGAGCCCCGATGTCTGTGGTGCTGTAGATGCGCTGGCAACGGCCGCTGAGAAGCAGCAAGAGCTTGACTGGCTGGCACTTTTGGTGTGGGAGCAATCGTCTGATGTTCGTGATTTTTCGTTTATTTTTTTCAGTGGGCGCCCAGGTGCAGCTGATGGTAAATGTCGAAGCCCTGTTGGTCAGGGAAAGCCCGGAGCCCCGATGTCTGTGGTTCTGTAGATGTGCTGGGAATGCCCGGGGAGGAGCAACAAGAGCTTGACTGGCTGGCACTTTCGGTGTGGGAGCAATCGTCTGATGTTCGTGATATTTCGTTTATTTTTTTCAGTGGGCGCCCAGGTGCAGCTGGTGGTAATCGTCGAAGCCCTGTTCGTCAGGGAAAGCCCGGAGCCCCGATGTCTGTGGTGGTGTAGATGCGCTGAGAATGGCTGGTGAGGAGCAGCAAGAGCTTCACAGGCTGACACTTTCGGTGTGGGAGCAATCGTCCGACGTTCGTGATTTTTCGGGATTTTTTTTCAGTGGGCGCCCAGGTGCAGCTGGTGGTAAACGTCAAAGCCCTGTTGGTCAGGGAAAGCCCGGAGCCCCGATGTCTGTGGTGCTGTAGATGCGCTGGGAATGGCCGGTGAGGAGCAGCAAGAGCTTGAGTTGCTGGCACTTTCGGTGTGGGTGCAATCGTCCGATGTTCGTGATTTTTCGTTTATTTTTTTCAGTGGGCGCCCCGGTGCAGCTGGTGGTAAACGTCGAAGCCCTGTTGGTCAGGGAAAGCGCAGAACCCCGATGTCTGTGGTGCTGTAGATGCACTGCCAAAGTCCGGTGAGTAGCAGCAAGAGCTTGAGTTGCTGGCACTTTCGGTGTGGGAGCAATCGTCCGATGTTCATGATTTTTCGTTTATTTTTTTCAGTGGGCGCCCAGGTTCAGCTGGTGGTAAATGTCGAAGCCCTGTTGGTCAGGGAAAGCCCAGAGCCCCGATGTCTGTGGTGCTGTAGATGCGCTGGGAATGGGAGGTGAGTAGCAGCAAGAGCTTGAATGGCTGGAACGTTGGGTGTGGGAGCAATCGTCGGACGTTTGTGATTTTTTCAGGGTTTTTATTCACTGGGCGCCCAGGTTCAGCTGGTGGTAAACGTCGAAGCCCTGTTGGGTAGGGAAAGCCCAGAGCCCCGATGTCTGTGGTGCTGTAGATGCGCTGCCAATGGCTGGTGAGGAACAGCAAGAGCTTGAGTTGCTGGCACTTTCGGTGTGGGAGGAATCGTCCGATGTTCGTGATTTTTCGGGGTTTTATTTCAGTGGGAGCCCTGGTGCAGCGGGTGGTAAACGTCGAAGCCCTGTTGGTCAGGGAAAGCCCGGAGCCCCGATATCTGTGGTGCTGTAGATGCGCTGGGAATGGCCGGTGAGGAGCAGCTAGAGCTTGACTGTCTGGCACTTTCGGTGTGGGAGTAATCGTCCGATGTTCGTGATTTTTCGTTTATTTTTTTCAGTGGGCGGCCACGTGCAGCTGGTGGTAATCATCGAATCCCTGTTGGTCAGGGAAAGCCCGGAGCCCCGATGTCTGTGGTGCTGTAGATGCGCTGGGAATGGCCGGGGAGGAGCAGCAAGAGCTTGACAGGCTGGCACTTTCGGTGTGCGAGGAATCGTCGAACGTTTCTGATTTTTCGGGATTTTTTTTTAGTGGGAGCCCAGGTTTAGCTAGTTGTAAACGTCGAAGCCCTGTTGGTCAGGGAAAGCCCGGAGCCCTGATGTCTGTGGTGCTGTAGGTGCGCTGGGAATGGCCGGTGAGGAGCAGGAAGAGCTTGACTGGCTGGCACTTTTGGTGTGGGAGCAATCGTCCGACGTTCGTGATTTTTCGTTTATTTTTTTCAGTGGGCGCCCAGGTGCAGCGGGTGGTAAACGTCGAAGCCCTGTTGGTTAGGGAAAGCGCAGAACCCCAATGTCTGTGGTGCTGTAGATGCACTGCCAAAGTCCGGTGAGTAGCAGCAAGAGCTTGAGTTCCTGGCACTTTCGTTGTGGGAGCAATCGTCCGACGTTCGTGATTTTTCGGGGTTTTATTTCAGTGGGCGCCCAGGTGCAGCTGGTGGTAAATGTCGAAGCCCTGTTGGTCAGGGAAAGCCCGGAGCCCCGATGTCTGTGGTGCTGTAGATGCGCTGTCAATGGCCGGTGAGGAGCAGCAAGAGCTTGACTGGCTGGCACTTTTGGTGTCGGAGCAATCGTCCGACGTTTGTGATTTTTCGGGGTTCTTTTCAGTGGGAGCCCAGGTGCAGCTGGTGGTAAATGTCGAAGCCCTGTTGGTCAGGGAAAGCCCGGAGCCCCGATGTCTGTGGTGTTGTAGATGCGCTGCCACTGTCCGGTGAGGAGCAGCAAGAGCTTGACTGGCTGGCACTTTTGCTGTGGGAGCAATCGTCCGATGTTCGTGATTTTTCTTTTATTTTTCTCAGCGGGTGCCCAGGTTCAGCTGGTGGTAAACGTCGAAGCCCTGTTGGTCAAAGAAAGCGCAGAACCCTGATGTCTGTGGTGCTGTAGATGCACTGCCAAAGTCTGGTGAGTAGCAGCAAGAGCTTGAGTTGCTGGCACTTTCGGTGTGGGAGGAATCGTCCGACGTTTGTTATTTTTCGGGGTTCTATTTCAGTGGGCGCCCAGGTTCAGCTGGTGGTAAACGTCGAAGCCCTGTTTGTCAGGGAAAGCTCGGAGCACCGATATCTGTGGTGCTGTAGATGCGCTGGGAATGGCCGGTGAGGAGCAGCAAGAGCTTGAGTTGCTGGCACTTTTGGTGTGGGAGCAATCGTCCGACGTTCGTGATTTTTCGGGGTTTTATTTCAGTGGGCGCCCAGGTGCAGCTGGTGGTAAACGTCGAAGCCCTGTTGTTCAGGGAAAGCGCAGAACCCCGATGTCTGTGGTGCTGTAGATGAACTGCCAAAGTCCGGTGAGTAGCAGCAAGAGCTTGAGTTGCTGGCACTTTCGGTGTGGGAGGAATCGTCCGACGTTCGTGATTTTTCGGGGTTTTTTTCAGTGGGCTCCCAGGTGCAGCTGGGTGTAAACGTCGAAGCCCTGTTGGTCAGGGAAAGCCCGGAGCCCCGATATCTGTGGTGCTGTAGATGCACTGGGAATGTGCGGTGAGGAGCAGCAAGAGCTTGACAGGCTGGCATTTAAGGTGTGGCAGGAATCGTCCGACATTTGTGATTTTTGGGGTTTTTTTTTCAGGGGGCGCACAGGTTCACCTGGTGTTAAAAGTCGAAGCCCTGTTGGTCAGGGAAAGCCCAGAGCCCCGATGTCTGTGGTGCTGTAGATGCGCTGCCATTGGCCGGTGAGGAGCAGCAAGAGCTTGAGTTGCTGGCACTTTCGGTGTGGGATCAATCGTCCGACGTTTTTGATTTTTCAGGGGTTTTTTTCAGTGGGCAATCAGGTGCAGCTGGTGGTAAACGTCGAAGCCCTGTTGGTCAGGGAAAGCCCGGAGCCCCGATGTCTGTGGTGCTGTAGATGCACTGCCAAAGTCCGGTGAGTAGCAGCAAGAGCTTGAGTTGCTGGCACTTTCGGTGTGGGAGGAATCGTCCGACGTTTGTTATTTTTCGGGGTTTTATTTCAGTGAGCGCCCAGGTTCAGCTGGTGGTAAACGTCGAAGTCCTGTTGGTCAGGGAAAGCTTGGAGCCCCGATATCTGTGGTGCTGTAGATGCGCTGCCAATGGCCGGGGAGGAGCAGCAAGGGCTTGAGTTGCTGGCACTTTTGGTGTTGGAGCAATCGTTCGACGTTCGTGATTTTTCGGGGTTTTATTTCAGTGGGAGCCCAGGTGCAGCTGGTGGTAAACTTCGAAGCCCTGTTGGTCAGGGAAAGCCCGGAGCCCCGATATCTGTGGTGCTGTAGATGCGCTGGGAACGGCCGGTGCGGAGCAGCAAGAGCTTGACTGGCTGGCACTTTCGGTGTGGGAGCAATCGTCCGACGTTCGTGATTTTTCGGGATTTTTTTTCAGTGGGCGCCCAGGTGCAGCTGGTGGTAAACTTCTAAGCCCTGTTGGTCAGGGAAAGCTCGGAGCCCCGATGTCTATGGTGCTGTAGATGCGCTGGGAATGGCCGGTGAGGAGCAGCAAGAGCTTGAGTTGCTGGCATTTTCGGTGTGGGAGCAATCGTCCGACGTTCGTGATTTTTCATTTATTTTTTTCAGTGGGCGCCCAGGTGCAGCTGGTGGTAAACGTCGAAGCCCTGTTGGTCAGGGAAAGCGCAGAACCCCAATGTCTGTGGTGCTGTAGATTCGCTTCCAAAGTCCGGTGAGTAGCAGCAAGAGCTTGAGTTGCTGGCACTTTTGGTGTGGGAGGAATCGTTCGACGTTCGTGATTTTTCGGGGTTTTATTTCAGTGGGCGCCCAGGTGCAGCTGGTGGTAAACTTCGAAGCCCTGTTTGTCAGGGAAAGCTCGGAGCCCCGATGTCTGTGGTGCTGTAGATGCGCCTCCAATGGCTGGTGGGGAGCAGCAAGAGCTTGACTGTCTGGCACGTTGGGTGTGGGAGCAATCGTCGGACGTTTGTGATTTTTGGGGATTTTTATTCACTGGGCGCCCAGGTGCAGCTGGTGGTAAATGTCGAAGCCCTGTTGGTCAGGGAAAGCCCGGAGCCCCGATGTCTGTGGTGCTGTAGATGCGCTGGCAATGGCCGGTGAGGAGCAGCAAGAGCTTGAGTTCCTGGCACTTTTGGTGTGGGAGCAATCGTCCGACGTTCGTGATTTTTCAGGGTTTTACTTTCAGTGGGCGCCCAGGTTCAGCTGGTGGTAAACGTCGAAGCTGTGTTGGTCAGGGAAAGCCCGTAGCCCCGATGTCTGCAGTGCTGTAGATGCGCGGCCAATGGCCGGGGAGGAGCAGCAAGAGGCTGACGTGCTGGCACTTTCGATGTGGGTGCAATCGTCCGACGTTCGTGATTTTTGGGGGTTATTTTCAGTGGGCGCCCAGGTTCAGCTGGTGGTAAACGTCGAAGCCCTGTTGGTCAGGGAAAGCCCAGAGCCCCGATGTCTGTGGTGCTGTAGATGCACTGGGAATGGGAGGGGAGTAGCAGCATGAGCTTGACTGGCTGGCACTTTCGGTGTGGCAGCAATCGTCCGACGTTCGTGATTTTTCGGGGTTTTATTTCAGTGGGCGCCCAGGTGCAGCTGGTTGTAAACGTCGAAGCCCTGTTGGTCAGGGAAAGCCCGGAGCCCCGATATCTGTGGCGCTGTAGATGCGCCTCCAATGGCCGGGGAGGAGCAGCAAGAGCTTGACTGGCGGGCACTTTTGGTGTGGGAGCAATCGTCCGATGTTCGTGATTTTTCGGGGGTTCTTTTCAGTGGGAGCCCAGGTGCAGCGGGTGGTAAACGTCGAAGCACTGTTCGTCAGGGAAAGTCCAGAGCCCTGATGTCTGTGGTGCTGTAGATGCGCTGGGAATGGCCGGTGAGGCGCAGCAAGAGCTTGACTGGCTGGCACTTTCGGTGTGGGAGCAATTGTCCGACGTTTTTGATTTTTTAGGGTTTTTTTTTCAGTGGGTAACCAGGTGCAGCTGGTGGTAAATGTCGAAGCTCTGTTGGTCAGGGAAAGCCCGGAGCCCCGATGTCTGTGGTGCTGTAGATGCGCTGGGAATGCCCGGTGAGGAGCAGCTAGAGGTTGACTGTCTGGCACTTTCGGTGTGGGAGCAATTGTCCGCCGTTCGTGATTTTTCGGGGTTTTATTTCAGTGGACGCCCAGGTGCAGCTGGTGGTAAACTTCGAAGCCCTGTTGGTCAGGGAAAGCCCGGAGCCCCGATGTCTGTGGTGCTGTAGATGCGCTGGGAATGGCTGGTGAGAAGCAGCATGAGCTTGACTGGCTGGCATTTAAGGTGTGGCAGGAATCGTCTCATGTTTGTGATATTTCGTTTATTTTTTTTAGTGGGCGCCCATGTGCAGCGGGTGGTAAACGTCGAAGCCCTGTTGGTCAGGGAAAGCCCGGAGCCCCGATGTCTGTGGTGCTGTAGATGTGCTGGGAATGGCCGGTGAGGAGCAGCAAGAGCTTGACTGGCTGGCACTTTCGTTGTGGGAGCAATCGTCCGACGTTCGTGATTTTTCGGGGTTTTATTTCAGTGGGCGCCCAGCTGCAGCGGGTGGTAAACGTCGAAGCCCTGTTGGTCAGGGAAAGCCCGGAGCCCCGATGTCTGTGGCGCTGTAGATGCGCTGGGAATTGCTGGTTAGAAGCAGCATGAGCTTGACTGGCTGGCACTTTCGGTGTGGGAGCAATCGTCTGATGTTCGTGATATTTTGTTTATTTTTTCCAGTGGGCGCCCAGGTGCAGCTGGTGGTAAACGTCGAAGCCCTGTTGGTCAGGGAAAGCCCGGAGCTGTGATGTCTGTGGTGCTGTAGATGCACTGCCAAAGTCCGGTGAGGAACAGCAAGAGTTTGAGTTGCTGGCACTTTTTGTGTGGGAGGAATCGTCCGACGTTTGTGATTTTTCGGGGTTTTATTTCAGGGGGCGCCCAGGTGCAGCTGGTGGTAAACGTCGAAGCCCTGTTGGTCAGGGAAAGCCCGGAGCCCCGATATCTGCGGTGCTGTAGATGCGCTGCCAGTGGCCGGGGAGGAGCAGCAAGAGCTTGACTGGCTGGAACGTTGGGTGTGGGAGCAATCGTCCGATGTTCGTGATTTTTCGGGGTTCTTTTCAGTGGGAGCCCAGGTACAGCGAGTGGTAAACGTCGAAGCCCTGTTCGTCAGGGAAAGCTCGGAGCCCCGATGTCTGCGGTGTTGTAGATGCGCTGCCAGTGGCCGGGGAGGAGCAGCAAGAGCTTGACTGGCTGGAACTTTCGGTGTGGGAGCAATTGTCCGATGTTCGTGATTTTTCGGGGTTCTTTTCAGTGGGAGCCCAGGTTCAGCGAGTGGTAAACGTCGAAGCCCTGTTGGTCAGGGAAAGCCCGGAGCCCCAATGTCTGTGGTGCTGTAGATGCGCTGGGAATGGCCGGTGAGGAGCAGCAAGAGGTTGACAGGCTGGCATTTAAGGTGTGGCAGGAATCGTCCGACGTTTGTGATTTTTGGGGTTTTTTTTTCAGGGGGCACCCAGGTGCAGCTGGTGGTAAATGTCGAAGCCCGGTTCGTCAGGGAAAGCCCGGAGCCCCGATGTCTGTGGTGCTGTAGATGCGCTGCCAGTGGCCGGTGAGGAGCAGCAAGAGCTTGAGTTGCTGGCACTTTCGGTGTGGGAGCAATCGTCCGATGTTCGTGATTTTTCGGGGTTCTTTTCAGTGGGCGCCCAGGTGCAGCTGATGGTAAACGTCGAAGCCCTGTTGGTCCGGGAAAGCCCAGAGCCCCGATGTCTGTGGTGCTGTAGATGCGCTGGGAATGGCCGGTGAGGAGCAGCAAGAGCTTGTGTTGCTGGCACTTTTGGTGTGGGAGCAATCGTCCGATGTTCGTGATTTTTCAGGGTTTTTTTTTCAGTGGGCGCCCAGGTGCAGCTGGTGGTAAACGTCGAAGCCCTGTTGGTCAGGGAAAGCCCGGAGCCCCGATGTCTGTGGTGCTGTAGATGCGCTGCCAATGGCCGGTGTGGAGCAGCAAGAGCTTGTGTTGCTGGCACTTTCGGTGTGGGAGCAATCGTCCGATGTTCATGATTTTTCGTTTTTTTTTTAGTGAGCGCCCAGCTGCAGCGGGTGCTAAACGTCGAAGCCCTGTTGGTCATGGAAAGCCCGGAGCCCCGATGTCTGTTGTGCTGTAGATGCGCTGCCAGTGGCCGGTGAGGAGCAGCAAGAGCTTGTGTTGCTGGCACTTTTGGTGTGGGATCAATCGTCCGACGTTTTTGATTTTTCAGGGTTTTTTTTCAGTGGGTAACCAGGTGCAGCTGGTGGTAAACGTCGAAGCCCTGTTGGTCAGGGAAAGCTCGGAGCCCCGATGTCTGTGGTGTTGTAGATGCGCTGGGAATGGGAGGTGAGTAGCAGGAAGAGCTTGAGTTGCTGGCACTTGCAGTGTGGGAGCAATCGTTTGACGTTTTTGATTTTTCAGGGTTTTATTTCAGTGGGTAACCAGGTGCAGCTGGTGGTAAATGTCGAAGCCCTGTTGTTCAGGGAAAGCTCGGAGCCCCGATGTCTGTGGTGCTGTAGATGCGCTGCCAATGGCCGGTGAGGAGCAGCAAGAGCTTGACTGGCTGGCACTTTCGGTGTGGGAGCAATCGTCCTATGTTCGTGATTTTTCGGGGTTTTATTTCAGTGGGCGCCCAGGTGCAGCTGGTGGTAAACGTCGAAGCCCTGTTGGTCAGGGAAAGCCCGGAGCCCCGATGTCTTTGGTGCTGTAGATGCGCTGCCAATGGCCGCTTAGGAGCAGCAAGAGCTTGAGTTGCTGGCACTTTCGCTGTGGGAGCAATCGTCCGACGTTCGTGATTTTTCCGGGTTTTACTTCCAGTGCGCGCCCATTTGCAGCTGGTGGTAAACATCGAAGCCCTGTTGGTCAGGGAAAGCCCAGAGCCCCGATGTCTGTGGTGCTGTAGATGCGCTGCCAATGGCCGGGGACAAGCAGCAAGAGCTTGACAGGCTGGCACTTTCGGTGTGGGAGGAATCGTCGGACGTTTGTGATTTTTGGGTTTTTTTTTTCAGTGGGCGCCCACCTGCAGCTGGTGGTAAATGTCGAAGCCCTGTTGGTCAGGGAAAGCCCGGAGCCCCGATGTCTGTGGTGCTGTAGATGCGCTGCCAATGGCCGGTGAGGAGCAGCAGGAGCTTGAGTTGCTGGCACTTTCACTGTGGGAGCAATCGTCCGATGTTCGTGATTTTTCGTTTATTTTTTTCAGTGGGCGCCCAGGTGCAGCTGATGGTAAATGTCGAAGCCCTGTTGTTCAGGGAAAGCGCAGAACCCCGATGTCTGTGGTGCTGTAGATGCACTGCCAAAGTCCGGTGAGTAGCAGCAGGAGCTTGAGTTGCTGGCACTTTCGGTGTGGGAGCAATCGTCCGACTGTCGTGATTTTTCGGGGTTTTACTTTCAATGGGCGCCCAGGTTGAGCTGGTGGTAAACGTCGAAGCCCTGTTGGTCAAAGAAAGCGCAGAACCCCGATGTCTGTGGTGCTGTAGATGCACTGCCAAAGTCCGGTGAGTAGCAGCAAGAGCTTGAGTTGCTGGCACTTTCGGTGTGGGAGCAATCGTCGGACGTTTGTGATTTTTGGGGATTTTTATTCACTGGGCGCCCAGGTTCAGCTGGTGGTAAACGTCGAAGCCCTGTTGGTCAGGGAAAGCCCAGAGCCCCGATGTCTGTGGTGCTGTAGATGCGCTGGGAATGGCCGGTGAGGAGCAGCAAGAGCTTGAGTTGCTGGCACTTTTGGTGTGGGAGCAATCGTCCGACGTTCGTGATTTTTCGGGGTTTTATTTCAGTGGGCGCCCAGGTGCAGCTGGTGGTAAACTTCTAAGCCCTGTTGGTCAGGGAAAGCCCGGAGCCCCGATGTCTGTGGTGCTGTAGATGCGCTGGCAACGGCCGGTGAGAAGCAGCAAGAGCTTGACTGGCTGGCACTTTTGGTGTGGGAGCAATCGTCTGATGTTCATGATTTTTCGTTTATTTTTTTCAGTGGGCGCCCAGGTGCAGCTGATGGTAAACGTCGAAGCCCTGTTGGTCAGGGAAAGCCCGGAGCCCCGATGTCTGTGGTGCTGTAGATGTGCTGGGAATGCCCGGGGAGGAGCAACAAGAGCTTGACTGGCTGGCACTTTCGGTGTGGGAGCAATCGTCTGATGTTCGTGATATTTCGTTTATTTTTTTCAGTGGGCGCCCAGGTGCAGCTGGTGGTAATCGTCGAAGCCCTGTTCGTCAGGGAAAGCCCGGAGCCCCGATGTCTGTGGTGCTGTAGATGCGCTGGGAATGGCCGGTGAGGAGCAGCAAGAGCTTCACAGGCTGGCACTTTCGGTGTGGGAGCAATCGTCCGACGTTCGTGATTTTTCGGGATTTTTTTTCAGTGGGCGCCCAGGTGCAGCTGGTGGTAAACGTCAAAGCCCTGTTGGTCAGGGAAAGCCCGGAGCCCCGATGTCTGTGGTGCTGTAGATGCGCTGGGAATGGCCGGTGAGTAGCAGCAAGAGCTTGAGTTGCTGGCACTTTCGGTGTGGGAGCAATCGTCCGATGTTCATGATTTTTCGTTTATTTTTTTCAGTGGGCGCCCAGGTTCAGCTGGTGGTAAATGTCGAAGCCCTGTTGGTCAGGGAAAGCCCAGAGCCCCGATGTCTGTGGTGCTGTAGATGCGCTGGGAATGGGAGGTGAGTAGCAGCAAGAGCTTGAATGGCTGTAACGTTGGGTGTGGCAGCAATCGTCGGACGTTTGTGATTTTTTCAGGGTTTTTATTCACTGGGCGCCCAGGTTCACCTGGTGGTAAACGTCGAAGCCCTGTTGGGTAGGGAAAGCCCAGAGCCCCGATGTCTGTGGTGCTGTAGATGCGCTGCCAATGGCTGGTGAGGAACAGCAAGAGCTTGAGTTGCTGGCACTTTCGGTGTGGGAGGAATCGTCCGATGTTCGTGATTTTTCGGGGTTTTATTTCAGTGGGAGCCCTGGTGCAGCGGGTGGTAAACGTCGAAGCCCTGTTGGTCAGGGAAAGCCCGGAGCCCCGATATCTGTGGTGCTGTAGATGCGCTGGGAATGGCCGGTGAGGAGCAGCAAGAGCTTGACTGGCTGGAACGTTGGGTGTGGGAGCAATCGTCCGATGTTCGTGATTTTTCGTTTATTTTTTTCAGTGGGCGCCCAGGTGCAGCTGGTGGTAAACGTCGAAGCCCTGTTGGTCAGGGTAAGCGCAGAACCCCGATGTCTGTGGTGCTGTAGATGAACTGCCAAAGTCCGGTGAGTAGCAGCAAGAGCTTGAGTTGCTTGCACTTTCGGTGTGGGAGGAATCGTCCGACGTTCGTGATTTTTCGGGGTTTTTTTCAGTGGGCTCCCAGGTGCAGCTGGGTGTAAACGTCGAAGCCCTGTTGGTCAGGGAAAGCCCGGAGCCCCGATATCTGTGGTGCTGTAGATGCGCTGGGAATGTGCGGTGAGGAGCAGCAAGAGCTTGACAGGCTGGCATTTAAGGTGTGGCAGGAATCGTCCGACATTTGTGATTTTTGGGGTTTTTTTTTCAAGGGGCGCACAGGTTCACCTGGTGTTAAAAGTCGAAGCCCTGTTGGTCAGGGAAAGCCCAGAGCCCCGATGTCTGTGGTGCTGTAGATGCGCTGCCATTGGCCGGTGAGGAGCAGCAAGAGGTTGAGTTGCTGGCACTTTCGGTGTGGGATCAATCGTCCGACGTTTTTGATTTTTCAGGGTTTTTTTTCAGTGGGCAATCAGGTGCAGCTGGTGGTAAACGTCGAAGCCCTGTTGGTCAGGGAAAGCCCGGAGCCCCGATGTCTGTGGTGCTGTAGATGCACTGCCAAGGTCCGGTGAGTAGCAGCAAGAGCTTGAGTTGCTGGCACTTTCGGTGTGGGAGGAATCGTCCGACGTTTGTTATTTTTCGGGGTTTTATTTCAGTGGGCGCCCAGGTTCAGCTGGTGGTAAACGTCGAAGCCCTGTTGGTCAGGGAAAGCTTGGAGCCCCGATATCTGTGGTGCTGTAGATGCGCTGCCAATGGCCGGGGAGGAGCAGCAAGGGCTTGAGTTGCTGGCACTTTTGGTGTTGGAGCAATCGTTCGACGTTCGTGATTTTTCGGGGTTTTATTTCAGTGGGCGCCCAGGTGCAGCTGGTGGTAAACTTCGAAGCCCTGTTGGTCAGGGAAAGCCCGGAGCCCCGATATCTGTGGTGCTGTAGATGCGCTGCCAATGGCCGGGGAGGAGCAGCAAGGGCTTGAGTTGCTGGCACTTTTGGTGTTGGAGCAATCGTTCGACGTTCGTGATTTTTCGGGGTTTTATTTCAGTGGGCGCCCAGGTGCAGCTGGTGGTAAACGTCGAAGCCCTGTTGGTCAGGGAAAGCCCGGAGCCCCGATGTCTGTGGTGTTGTAGATGCGCTGGGAATGGCCGGTGAGGAGCAGCAAGAGCTTGACTGACTGGCACTTTCAGTGTGGGAGCAATTGTCCGATGTTCGTGATTTTTCTTTTATTTTTCTCAGCGGGTGCCCAGGTTCAGCTGGTGGTAAACGTCGAAGCCCTGTTGGTCAGGGAAAGCCCGGAGCCCCGATGTCTGTGGTTCTGTAGATGTGCTGGGAATGCCCGGGGAGGAGCAACAAGAGCTTGACTGGCTGGCACTTTCGGTGTGGGAGCAATCGTCTGATGTTCGTGATATTTCGTTTATTTTTTTCAGTGGGCGCCCAGGTGCAGCTGGTGGTAATCGTCGAAGCCCTGTTGGTCAGGGAAAGCCCGGAGCCCCGATGTCTGTGGTGCTGTAGATGCGCTGGGAATGGCCGGTGAGGAGCAGCAAGAGCTTGAGTTGCTGGCACTTTCGGTGTGGGTGCAATCGTCCGATGTTCGTGATTTTTCGTTTATTTTTTTCAGTGGGCGCCCCGGTGCAGCTGGTGGTAAACGTCGAAGCCCTGTTGGTCAGGGAAAGCGCAGAACCCCGATGTCTGTGGTGCTGTAGATGCACTGCCAAAGTCCGGTGAGTAGCAGCAAGAGCTTGAGTTGCTGGCACTTTCGGTGTGGGAGCAATCGTCCGATGTTCATGATTTTTTGTTTATTTTTTTCAGTGGGCGCCCAGGTTCAGCTGGTGGTAAATGTCGAAGCCCTGTTGGTCAGGGAAAGCCCGGAGCCGTGATGTCTGTGGTGCTGTAGATGCGCTGGGAATGGGAGGTGAGTAGCAGCAAGAGCTTGAATGGCTGGAACGTTGGGTGTGGGAGCAATCGTCGGACGTTTGTGATTTTTTCAGGGTTTTTATTCACTGGGCGCCCAGGTTCAGCTGGTGGTAAACGTCGAAGCCCTGTTGGGTAGGGAAAGCCCAGAGCCCCGATGTCTGTGGTGCTGTAGATGCGCTGCCAATGGCTGGTGAGGAACAGCAAGAGCTTGAGTTGCTGGCACTTTCGGTGTGGGAGGAATCGTCCGATGTTCGTGATTTTTTGGGGTTTTATTTCAGTGGGACCCCTGGTGCAGCGGGTGGTAAACGTCGAAGCCCTGTTGGTCAGGGAAAGCCCGGAGCCCCGATATCTGTGGTGCTGTAGATGCGCTGGGAATGGCCGGTGAGGAGCAGCTAGAGCTTGACTGTCTGGCACTTTCGGTGTGGGAGTAATCGTCCGATGTTCGTGATTTTTCGTTTATTTTTTTCAGTGGGCGGCCACGTGCAGCTGGTGGTAATCATCGAAGCCCTGTTGGTCAGGGAAAGCCCGGAGCCCTGATATCTGTGGTGCTGTAGATGCGCTGCCAATGGCCGGGGAGGAGCAGCAAGAGCTTGACAGGCTGGCACTTTCGGTGTGCGAGGAATCGTCGAACGTTTCTGATTTTTCGGGATTTTTTTTTAGTGGGAGCCCAGGTTTAGCTAGTTGTAAACGTCGAAGCCCTGTTGGTCAGGGAAAGCCCGGAGCCCTGATGTCTGTGGTGCTGTAGGTGCGCTGGGAATGGCCGGTGAGGAGCAGCAAGAGCTTGACTGGCTGGCACTTTTCGTGTGGGAGCAATCGTCCGACGTTCGTGATTTTTCGGGGTTCTTTTCAGTGGGAGCCCAGGTTCAGCGAGTGGTAAACGTCGAAGCCCTGTTCGTCAGGGAAAGCCCGGAGCCCCGATGTCTGTGGTGCTGTAGATGCACTGCTACTGTCCGGTGAGGAACAGCAAGAGCTTGACTGGCTGGCACTTTCGGTGTGCGAGCAATCGTCCGACGTTCGTGATTTTTCGGGGTTTTATTTCAGTGGGAGCCCAGGTGCAGCTGGTGGTAAATGTCGAAGCCCTGTTGGTCAGGGAAAGCTCGGAGCCCCGATGTCTGTGGTGTTGTAGATGCGCTGGGAATGGCTGGTGAGGAGCACCTACACCTTGACGGGCTGGCAATTTCGGTGTGGGAGCAATCGTCCGACGTTTTTGATTTTTCGTTTATTTTTTTCAGTGGGCGCCCAGGTGCAGCGGGTGGTAAACGTCGAAGCCCTGTTGGTCAGGGAAAGCCCGGAGCCCCGATGTCTGTGGTGCTGTAGATGCGCTGCCAATGGCCGGGGAGGAGCAGCAAGAGCTTGAGTTTCTGGCACTTTCGGTGTGGGAGCAATCGTCCGACGTTCGTGATTTTTCGGGGTTCTTTTCAGTGGGCGCCCAGGTTCAACTGGTGGTAAACGTCAAAGCCCTCTTGGTCAGGGAAAGCTCGGAGCCGCGATGTCTGTGGTGTTGTAGATGCGCTGCCAATGGCCGGTGAGGAACAGCAAGAGCTTGACTGGCTGGCACTTTCGGTGTGGGAGCAATCGTCCGACGTTTGTTATATTTCGGGGTTTTATTTCAGAGGTCGCCCAGGTGCAGCTGGTGGTAATCGTCGAAGCCCTGTTGGTCAGGGAAAGCGCAGAACCCCGATGTCTGTGGTGCTGTAGATGCGCTGGGAATGGCCGGTGAGGAGCAGCAAGAGCTTGACAGGCTGGCACTTTCGGTGTGGGAGCAATCGTCCGATGTTCGTGATTTTTCGTTTATTTTTTTCAGTGGGCGCCCAGGTGCAGCTGGTGGTAAACGTCGAAGCCCTGTTGTTCAGGGAAAGCGCAGAACCCCGATGTCTGTGGTGCTGTAGATGAACTGCCAAAGTCCGGTGAGTAGCAGCAAGAGCTTGAGTTGCTGGCACTTTCGGTGTGGGAGGAATCGTCCGACGTTCGTGATTTTTCGGGGTTTTTTTCAGTGGGCTCCCAGGTGCAGCTGGGTGTAAACGTCGAAGCCCTGTTGGTCAGGGAAAGCCCGGAGCCCCGATATCTGTGGTGCTGTAGATGCACTGGGAATGTGCGGTGAGGAGCAGCAAGAGCTTGACAGGCTGGCATTTAAGGTGTGGCAGGAATCGTCCGACATTTGTGATTTTTGGGGTTTTTTTTTCAGGGGGCGCACAGGTTCACCTGGTGTTAAAAGTCGAAGCCCTGTTGGTCAGGGAAAGCCCAGAGCCCCGATGTCTGTGGTGCTGTAGATGCGCTGCCATTGGCCGGTGAGGAGCAGCAAGAGCTTGAGTTGCTGGCACTTTCGGTGTGGGATCAATCGTCCGACGTTTTTGATTTTTCAGGGGTTTTTTTCAGTGGGCAATCAGGTGCAGCTGGTGGTAAACGTCGAAGCCCTGTTGGTCAGGGAAAGCCCGGAGCCCCGATGTCTGTGGTGCTGTAGATGCACTGCCAAAGTCCGGTGAGTAGCAGCAAGAGCTTGAGTTGCTGGCACTTTCGGTGTGGGAGGAATCGTCCGACGTTTGTTATTTTTCGGGGTTTTATTTCAGTGGGCGCCCAGGTTCAGCTGGTGGTAAACGTCGAAGTCCTGTTGGTCAGGGAAAGCTTGGAGCCCCGATATCTGTGGTGCTGTAGATGCGCTGCCAATGGCCGGGGAGGAGCAGCAAGGGCTTGAGTTGCTGGCACTTTTGGTGTTGGAGCAATCGTTCGACGTTCGTGATTTTTCGGGGTTTTTTTTCAGTGGGCGCCCAGGTGCAGCTGGTGGTAAACGTCGAAGCCCTGTTGGTCAGGGAAAGCTCGGAGCCCCGATGTCTGTGGTGCTGTAGATGCGCTGGGAATGGCCGGTGAGGAGCAGCAAGAGCTTGAGTTGCTGGCATTTTCGGTGTGGGAGCAATCGTCCGACGTTCGTGATTTTTCGGGGTTTTATTTCAGTGGGCGCCCAGGTGCAGCTGGTGGTAAACTTCGAAGCCCTGTTGGTCAGGGAAAGCTCGGAGCCCCGATGTCTGTGGTGCTGTAGATGCGCCTCCAATGGCTGGTGAGGAGCAGCAAGAGCTTGACTGTCTGGCACGTTGGGTGTGGGAGCAATCGTCGGACGTTTGTGATTTTTGGGGATTTTTATTCACTGGGCGCCCAGGTGCAGCTGGTGGTAAACGTCGAAGCCCTGTTGGTCAGGGAAAGCCCGGAGCCCCGATGTCTGTGGTGCTGTAGATGCGCTGGCAATGGCCGGTGAGGAGCAGCAAGAGCTTGAGTTCCTGGCACTTTTGGTGTGGGAGCAATCGTCCGACGTTCGTGATTTTTCAGGGTTTTACTTTCAGTGGGCGCCCAGGTTCAGCTGGTGGTAAACGTCGAAGCTGTGTTGGTCAGGGAAAGCCCGTAGCCCCGATGTCTGCAGTGCTGTAGATGCGCGGCCAATGGCCGGGGAGGAGCAGCAAGAGGCTGACGTGCTGGCACTTTCGATGTGGGTGCAATCGTCCGACGTTCGTGATTTTTGGGGGTTATTTTCAGTGGGCGCCCAGGTTCAGCTGGTGGTAAACGTCGAAGCCCTGTTGGTCAGGGAAAGCCCAGAGCCCCGATGTCTGTGGTGCTGTAGATGCACTGGGAATGGGAGGGGAGTAGCAGCATGAGCTTACTGGCTGGCACTTTCGGTGTGGCAGCAATCGTCCGACGTTCGTGATTTTTCGGGGTTTTATTTCAGTGGGCGCCCAGGTGCAGCTGGTGGTAAACGTCGAAGCCCTGTTGGTCAGGGAAAGCCCGGAGCCCCGATGTCTGTGGTGCTGTAGATGCACTGGGAATGGGAGGGGAGTAGCAGCATGAGCTTGACTGGCTGGCACTTTTGGTGTGGGAGCAATCGTCCGATGTTCGTGATTTTTCGGGGGTTCTTTTCAGTGGGACCCCAGGTGCAGCGGGTGGTAAACGTCGAAGCACTGTTCGTCAGGGAAAGTCCAGAGCCCTGATGTCTGTGGTGCTGTAGATGCGCTGGGAATGGCCGGTGAGGCGCAGCAAGAGCTTGACTGGCTGGCACTTTCGGTGTGGGAGCAATTGTCCGACGTTTTTGATTTTTTAGGGTTTTTTTTTCAGTGGGTAACCAGGTGCAGCTGGTGGTAAATGTCGAAGCTCTGTTGGTCAGGGAAAGCCCGGAGCCCCGATGTCTGTGGTGCTGTAGATGCGCTGGGAATGCCCGGTGAGGAGCAGCTAGAGGTTGACTGTCTGGCACTTTCGGTGTGGGAGCAATTGTCCGCCGTTCGTGATTTTTCGGGGTTTTATTTCAGTGGGCGCCCAGGTGCAGCTGGTGGTAAACTTCGAAGCCCTGTTGGTCAGGGAAAGCCCGGAGCCCCGATGTCTGTGGTGCTGTAGATGCGCTGGGAATGGCTGGTGAGAAGCAGCATGAGCTTGACTGGCTGGCATTTAAGGTGTGGCAGGAATCGTCTCATGTTTGTGATATTTCGTTTATTTTTTTTAGTGGGCGCCCATGTGCAGCGGGTGGTAAACGTCGAAGCCCTGTTGGTCAGGGAAAGCCCGGAGCCCCGATGTCTGTGGTGCTGTAGATGTGCTGGGAATGGCCGGTGAGGAGCAGCAAGAGCTTGACTGGCTGGCACTTTCGTTGTGGGAGCAATCGTCCGACGTTCGTGATTTTTCGGGGTTTTATTTCAGTGGGCGCCCAGCTGCAGCGGGTGGTAAACGTCGAAGCCCTGTTGGTCAGGGAAAGCCCGGAGCCCCGATGTCTGTGGCGCTGTAGATGCGCTGGGAATTGCTGGTTAGAAGCAGCATGAGCTTGACTGGCTGGCACTTTCGGTGTGGGAGCAATCGTCTGATGTTCGTGATATTTTGTTTATTTTTTCCAGTGGGTGCCCAGGTGCAGCTGGTGGTAAACGTCGAAGCCCTGTTGGTCAGGGAAAGCCCGGAGCTGTGATGTCTGTGGTGCTGTAGATGCACTGCCAAAGTCCGGTGAGGAACAGCAAGAGCTTGAGTTGCTGGCACTTTTTGTGTGGGAGGAATCGTCCGACGTTTGTGATTTTTCGGGGTTTTATTTCAGGGGGCGCCCAGGTGCAGCGGGTGGTAAACGTCGAAGCCCTGTTCGTCAGGGAAAGCTCGGAGCCCCGATGTCTGCGGTGTTGTAGATGCGCTGGGAATGGCCGGTGAGGAGCAGCAAGAGGTTGACAGGCTGGCATTTAAGGTGTGGCAGGAATCGTCCGACGTTTGTGATTTTTGGGGTTTTTTTTTCAGGGGGCACCCAGGTGCAGCTGGTGGTAAATGTCGAAGCCCGGTTCGTCAGGGAAAGCCCGGAGCCCCGATGTCTGTGGTGCTGTAGTTGCGCTGCCAGTGGCCGTTGAGGAGCAGCAAGAGCTTGAGTTGCTGGCACTTTCGGTGTGGGAGCAATCGTCCGATGTTCGTGATTTTTCGGGGTTCTTTTCAGTGGGCGCCCAGGTGCAGCTGATGGTAAACGTCGAAGCCCTGTTGGTCCGGGAAAGCCCAGAGCCCCGATGTCTGTGGTGCTGTAGATGCGCTGGGAATGGCCGCTTAGGAGCAGCAAGAGCTTGTGTTGCTGGCACTTTTGGTGTGGGAGCAATCGTCCGATGTTCGTGATTTTTCAGGGTTTTTTTTTCAGTGGGCGCCCAGGTGCAGCTGGTGGTAAACGTCGAAGCCCTGTTGGTCAGGGAAAGCCCGGAGCCCCGATGTCTGTGGTGCTGTAGATGCGCTGCCAATGGCCGGTGTGGAGCAGCAAGAGCTTGTCTTGCTGGCACTTTCGGTGTGGGAGCAATCGTCCGATGTTCATGATTTTTCGTTTTTTTTTTAGTGAGCGCCCAGCTGCAGCGGGTGCTAAACGTCGAAGCCCTGTTGGTCATGGAAAGCCCGGAGCCCCGATGTCTGTGGTGCTGTAGATGCGCTGCCAGTGGCCGGTGAGGAGCAGCAAGAGCTTGTGTTGCTGGCACTTTTGGTGTGGGATCAATCGTCCGACGTTTTTGATTTTTCAGGGTTTTTTTTCAGTGGGTAACCAGGTGCAGCTGGTGGTAAATGTCGAAGCCCTGTTGGTCAGGGAAAGCCCGGAGCCGCGATCTCTGTGGTGCTGTAGATGCGCTGCCAATGGCCAGTGAGGAACAGCAAGAGCTTGACTGGCTGGCACTTTCGCTGTGGGAGCAATCGTGCGATGTTTGTGATTTTTCGTTTATTTTCTTCAGTGGGCGCCCAGGTTCAGCTGGTGGTAAACGTCGAAGCCCTGTTGGTCAGGGAAAGCCCGCAGCCCCAATGTCTGTGGTGCTGTAGATGCGCTGCCAATGGCCGGTGAGTAGCAGCAAGAGCTTGAGTTGCTGGCACTTTCGGTGTGGGAGGAATCGTCCGACGTTTTTTATTTTTCGGGGTTTTATTTCAGTGGGCGCCCAGGTGCAGCTGGTGGTAAACGTCGAAGCCCTGTTGGTCAGGGAAAGCTCGGAGCCCCGATGTCTGTGGTGCTGTAGATGCGCTGCCAATGGCCGGTGAGGAGCAGCAAGAGCTTGACTGGCTGGCACTTTCGGTGTGGGAGCAATCGTCCGATGTTCATGATTTTTCGGGGTTTTATTTCAGTGGGCGCCCAGGTGCAGCTGGTGGTAAACGTCGAAGCCCTGTTGGTCAGGGAAAGCGCAGAACCCCGATGTCTGTGGTGCTGTAGATGCACTGCCAAAGTCCGGTGAGGAGCAGCAAGAGCTTGAGTTGCTGGCACTTTCGCTGTGGGAGCAATCGTCCGACGTTCGTGATTTTTCGGGGTTTTATTTCAGTGGGCGCCCAGGTGCAGCGGGTGGTAAACGTAGAAGCCCTGTTTGTCAGGGAAAGCCCGGAGCCCCGATGTCTGTGGTGCTGTAGATGCGCTGGGAATGGCTGGTGAGGAGCAGCAAGAGCTTGACAGGCTGGCACTTTCGGTGTGGGAGCAATCGTCCGATGTTCGTGATTTTTCGTGGATTTTTTTTCAGAGGTCGCCCAGGTTCAGCTGGTGGTAAACGTCGAAGCCCTGTTGGTCAGGGAAAGCCCGGAGCCCCGATGTCTGTGGTGCTGTAGATGCGCTGCCAATGGCCGGTGAGGAGCAGCAAGAGCTTGTGTTGCTGGCACTTTTGGTGTGGGAGCAATCATCCGACGTTTGTGATTTTTCGGGGTTCTTTTCAGTGGGAGCCCAGGTGCAGCGGGTGCTAAACGTCGAAGCCCTGTTGGTCAGGGAAAGCCCGGAGCCCCGATGTCTGTGGTGCTGTAGATGCGCTGCCAATGGCCGGTGAGGAGCAGCAGGAGCTTGAGTTGCTGGCACTTTCACTGTGGGAGCAATCGTCCGATGTTCGTGATTTTTCGTTTATTTTTTTCAGTGGGCGCCCAGGTGCAGCTGATGGTAAATGTCGAAGCCCTGTTGTTCAGGGAAAGCCCGGAGCCCCGATGTCTGTGGTGCTGTAGATGGGCTGGGAATGGCCGGTGAGGAGCAGCAAGAGCTTGACTGGCTGGCACTTTCGGTGTGGGAGCAATCGTCCGACTGTCGTGATTTTTCGGGGTTTTACTTTCAATGGGCGCCCAGGTTGAGCTGGTGGTAAACGTCGAAGCCCTGTTGGTCAGGGAAAGCCCGGAGCCCCGATGTCTGTGGTGCTGTAGATGGGCTGGGAATGGCCGGTGAGGAGCAGCAAGAGCTTGACTGGCTGGCACTTTTGCTATGGGAGCAATCGTCCGATGTTCGTGATTTTTCTTTTATTTTTCTCAGCGGGTGCCCAGGTTCAGCTGGTGGTCAACGTCGAAGCCCTGTTGGTCAAAGAAAGCGCAGAACCCCGATGTCTGTGGTGCTGTAGATGCACTGCCAAAGTCCGGTGAGTAGCAGCAAGAGCTTGAGTTGCTGGCACTTTCGGTGTGGGAGCAATCGTCGGACGTTTGTGATTTTTGGGGATTTTTATTCACTGGGCGCCCAGGTTCAGCTGGTGGTAAACGTCGAAGCCCTGTTGGTCAGGGAAAGCCCAGAGCCCCGATGTCTTTGGTGCTGTAGATGCGCTGCCAATGGCCGGTAAGGAGCAGCAAGAGCTTGTGTTGCTGGCACTTTCGGTGTGGGAGCAATCGTCCGATGTTCATGATTTTTCGTTTTTTTTTTAGTGAACGCCCAGCTGCAGCGGGTGCTAAACGTCGAAGCCCTGTTGGTCATGGAAAGCCCGGAGCCCCGATGTCTTTGGTGCTGTAGATGCGCTGCCAATGGCCGGTGAGGAGCAGCAAGAGCTTGACTGGCTGGCACTTTCGTTGTGGGAGCAATCGTCCGATGTTCGTGATTTTTCGGGGTTTTACTTTCAGTGGGCACACAGGTTCAGCTGGTGGTAAACGTCGAAGCCCTGTTGGTCAGGGAAAGCCCGGAGCCCCGATGTCTGTGGTGCTGTAGATGCGCTGGGAATGGCCGGTTAGGACCAGCAAGAGCTTGAGTTGCTGGCACTTTTGATGTGGGAGGAATCGTCCGACGTTCGTGATTTTTCGGGGTTTTATTTCAGTGGGCGCCCAGGTTCAGCTGGTGGTAAACGTCGAAGCCCTGTTGGTCAGGGAAAGCCCGGAGCCCCGATGTCTGTGGTGCTGTAGATGCGCTGGAAATGGGCGGTGATGAGCAGCAAGAGCTTGACAGGCTGGCATTTAAGGTGTGGCAGGAATCGTCTGACATTCGTGATTTTTGGGGTTTTTTTTTCAGGGGGAACCCACGTGCAGCTGGTGGTAAATGTCGAAGCCCGGTTCGTTAGGGAAAGCCCGGAGCCCCGATGTCTGTGGTGCTGTAGATGCGCTGCCAATGGCCGGTGAGTAGCAGCAAGAGCTTGAGTTGCTGGCACTTTCGGTGTGGGAGGAATCGTCCGACGTTTTTTATTTTTCGGGGTTTTATTTCAGTGGGCGCCCAGGTGCAGCTGGTGGTAAACGTCGAAGCCCTGTTGGTCAGGGAAAGCTCGGAGCCCCGATGTCTGTGGTGCTGTAGATGCGCTGGGAATGGGAGGTGAGTAGCAGGAAGAGCTTGAGTTGCTGGCACTTGCAGTGTGGGAGCAATCGTTTGACGTTTTTGATTTTTCAGGGTTTTATTTCAGTTGGTAACCAGGTGCAGCTGGTGGTAAATGTCGAAGCCCTGTTGTTCAGGGAAAGCTCGGAGCCCCGATGTCTGTGGTGCTGTAGATGCGCTGCCAATGGCCGGTGAGGAGCAGCAAGAGCTTGACTGGCTGGCACTTTCGGTGTGGGAGCAATCGTCCGATGTTCGTGATTTTTCGTTTATTTTTTTCAGTGGGCGCCCAGGTGCAGCTGGTGGTAAACGTCGAAGCCCTGTTGGTCAGGGATAGCACAGAACCCCGATGTCTGTTGTGCTGTAGATGCACTGCCAAAGTCCGGTGAGGAGCAGCAAGAGCTTGAGTTGCTGGCACTTTCGCTGTGGGAGCAATCGTCCGACGTTCGTGATTTTTCGGGGTTTTATTTCAGTGGGCGCCCAGGTGCAGCGGGTGGTAATCGTCGAAGCCCTGTTTGTCAGGGAAAGCCCGTAGCCCCGATGTCTGTCGTGCTGTAGATGCGCTGGGAATGGCTGGTGAGGAGCAGCAAGAGCTTGACAGGCTGGCACTTTCGGTATGGGAGCAATCGTCCGATGTTCGTGATTTTTCGTGGATTTTTTTTTCAGAGGTCGCCCAGGTTCAGCTGGTGGTAAACGTCGAAGCCCTGTTGGTCAGGGAAAGCCCGGAGCCCCGATGTCTTTGGTGCTGTAGATGCGGTGCCAATGGCCGCTTAGGAGCAGCAAGAGCTTGACTGGGTGGCACTTTCGGTGTGGGAGCAATCGTCCGACATTCGTGATTTTTCCGGGTTTTACTTCCAGTGCGCGCCCATTTGCAGATGGTGGTAAACATCGAAGCCCTCTTGGTCAGGGAAAGCCCAGAGCCCCGATGTCTGTGGTGCTGTAGATGCGCTGCCAATGGCCGGGGACAAGCAGCAAGAGCTTGACAGGCTGGCACTTTCGGTGTGGGAGGAATCGTCGGACGTTTGTGATTTTTGGGATTTTTTTTTCAGGGGGCACCCAGGTGCACCTGGTGGTAAACGTCGAAGCTCTGTTGGTCAGGGAAGGCGCAGAACCCCAATGTCTGTGGTGCTGTAGATGCGCTGCCAATGGCTGGTGAGGAGCAGCAAGAGCTTGAGTTGCTGGCACTTTCGGTGTGGGAGCAATCGTCCGATGTTCATGATTTTTCGGGTTTTTTTTCAGTGGGCGCCCAGCTGCAGCTGGTGGTAAATGTCGAAGCCCTGTTGGTCAGGGAAAGCCCGGCGCCCTGATGTCTGTGGTGCTGTAGATGCGCTGCCAATGGCCGGGGACAAGCAGCAAGAGCTTGACAGGCTGGCACTTTCGGTGTGGGAGCAATCGTCCGACGTTCGTGATTCTTCGGGGTTTTACTTTCAGTGGGCGCCCAGGCTCAGCTGGTGGTAAACGTCGAAGCCCTGTTCGTCAGGGAAAGCCCGGAGCCCCGATGTCTGTGGTGCTGTAGATGCGCTGCCAATGGCCGGTCAGGAGCAGCAAGAGCTTGAGTTGCTGGCACTTTCACTGTGGGAGCAATCGTCCGATGTTCGTGATTTTTCGTTTATTTTTTTCAGTGGGCGCCCAGGTGCAGCTGATGGTAAATGTCGAAGCCCTGTTGTTCAGGGAAAGCGCAGAACCCCGATGTCTGTGGTGCTGTAGATGCACTACCAAAGTCCGGTTAGTAGCATCAGGAGCTTGAGTTGCTGGCACTTTCGGTGTGGGAGCAATCGTCCGACTGTCGTGATTTTTCGGGGTTTTACTTTCAATGGGCGCCCAGGTTGAGCTGGTGGTAAACGTCGAAGCCCTGTTGGTCAGGGAAAGCCCGGAGCCCCGATGTCTGTGGTGCTGTAGATGCGCTGCCAATGGCCGGTGAGGAGCAGCAACAGCTTGACTGTCTGGCACTTTGGGTGTGGGAGCAATCGTCGGACGTTTGTGATTTTTGGGGATTTTTATTCACTGGGCGCCCAGGTTCAGCTGGTGGTAAACGTCGAAGCCCTGTTGGTCAGGGAAAGCCCGGAGCCCCGATGTCTGTGGTGCTGTAGATGCGCTGGGAATGGCCGGGGAGGAGCAGCAAGAGCTTGACTGGCTGGCACTTTTGCTATGGGAGCAATCGTCCGATGTTCGTGATTTTTCTTTTATTTTTCTCAGCGGGTGCCCAGGTTCAGCTGGTGGTAAACGTCGAAGCCCTGTTGGTCAAAGAAAGCGCAGAACCCCGATGTCTTTGGTGCTGTAGATGCACTGCCAATGGCCGGTGAGTAGCAGCAAGAGCTTGAGTTGCTGGCACTATCGGTGTGGGAGGAATCGTCCGACGTTTGTTATTCTTCGGGGTTTTATTTCAGTGGGCGCCCAGGTTCAGCTGGTGGTAAACGTCGAAGCCCTGTTGGTCAGGGAAAGCTCGGAGCCCCGATATCTGTGGTGCTGTAGATGCGCTGCCAATGGCCGGTGAGGAGCAGCAAGAGCTTGAGTTGCTGGCACTTTCGGTGTGGGAGCAATCGTGCGATGTTTGTGATTTTTCGTTTATTTTTTTCAGTGGGCACCCAGGTGCAGCTGATGGTAAATGTCGAAGCCCTGTTGGTCAGGGAAAGCCCAAACTCCCGATGTCTGTGGTGCTGTAGATGCGCTGCCAATGGCCGGTGAGGAGCAGGAAGACCTTGAGTTGCTGGCACTTTCGGTGTGGGAGCAATCGTCTGACGTTCGTGATTTTTCGGGGTTTTATTTCAGTGGGCGCCCAGGTGCAGCTGGTGGTAAACTTCGAAGCCCTGTTGGTCAGGGGAAGCCCGAAGCCCTGTTGGTCAGGGAAAGCTTGGAGCCCCGATATCTGTGATGCTGTACATGCGCTGCCAATGGCCGGGGAGGAGCAGCAAGAGCTTGACAGGCTGGCACTTTCGGTGTGGGAGTAAATGTCCGACGTTCGTGATTTTTCGGGGTTTTTTTTCAGTGGGAGCCCAGGTTCAGCTGGTGGTAAACGTTGAAGCCCTGTTGGTCAGGGAAAGCCCGGAGCCCCGATGTCTGTGGTGCTGTAGATGCGCTGGGAATGGCCGGTGAGGAGCAGCAAGAGCTTGACTGTCTGGCACTTTTGGTGTGGGAGCAATCGTCCGACGTTTGTGATTTTTCGGGGTTCTTTTCAGTGGGAGCCCAGGTTCAGCGAGTGGTAAACGTCGAAGCCCTGTTGGTCAGGGAAAGCCCGGAGCCCCGATGTCTGTGGTGCTGTACATGCACTGCCACTGTCCGGTGAGGAACAGCAAGAGCTTGAATGGCTGGCACTTTCGGTGTGGGAGCAATCGTCCGACGTTCGTGATTTTTCGGGGTTTTATTTCATTGGGAGCCCAGGTGCAGCTGGTGGTAAATGTCGAAGCCCTGTTGGTCAGGGAAAGCCCGGAGCCCCGATGTCTGTGGTGCTGTAGATGCGCTGGGAATGGGCGGTGAGGAGCAGCAAGAGCTTGACAGGCTGGCACTTTCGGTGTGGGAGCAATCGTCCGATGTTCGTGATTTTTCGTTTAGTTTTTTCAGTGGGCGCCCAGGTGCAGCTGGTGGTAAACGTCGAAGCCCTGTTGGTCAGGGAAAGCCCGGAGCCCCGATGTCTGTGGTGCTGTAGATGCGCTGGGAATGGCCGGTGAAGGGTAGCAAGAGCTTGAGTTGCTGGCACTTTTGGTGTGGGAGCAATCGTCCGACGTTCGTGATTTTTCGGGGTTTTATTTCAGTGGGAGCCCAGGTGCAGCTGGTGGTAAACGTCGAAGCCCTGTTGGTCAGGGAAAGCCCGGAGCCCCGATGTCTGTGGTGCTGTAGATGCGCTGCCAATGGCCGGTGAGGAGCAGCAAGAGCTTGACTGGCTGGCACTTTCGGTGTGGGAGCAATCGTCCGACGTTCGTGATTCTTCGCGGTTTTACTTTCAGTGGGCGCCCAGGTGCAGCTGGTGGTAAATGTCGAAGCCCTGTTGGTCAGGGAAAGCCCGGAGCCCCGATGTCTGTGGTGCTGTAGATGCGCTGGGAATGGAAGGTGATGAGCACCTACAGCTTGACTGGCTGGCACTTTCGGTGTGGGAGCAATCGTCCGACGTTCGTGATTTTTCGGGGTTTTACTTTCAGTGGGCGCACAGGTGCAGCTGGTGGTAAACGTCGAAGCCCTGTTGGTCACGGAAAGCCCGGATCCCCGATGTCTGTGGTGCTGTAGATGCGCTGGGAATGGGCGGTGAGGAGCAGCAAGAGCTTGAGTTGCTGGCACTTTCAGTGTGGGAGCAATCGTCGGACGTTTGTGATTTTTGGGGATTTTTATTCACTGGGCGCCCAGGTTCAGCTGGTGGTAAACTTCGAAGCCCTGTTGGTCAGGGAAAGCCCGGAGCCCCGATGTCTGTGGTGCTGTAGATGCGCTGGGAATGGCCGGTGAGGAGCAGCAAGAGCTTGAGTTGCTGGCACTTTCGGTGTGGGAGGAATCGTCCGACGTTCGTGATTTTTCGGGGTTTTATTTCAGTGGGCGCCCAGGTGCAGCTGGTGGTAAACGTCGAAGCCCTGTTGGTCAGGGAAAGCCCGGAGCCCCGATGTCTGTGGTGCTGTAGATGCGCTGGGAATGGGAGGTGAGTCGCAGCAAGAGCTTGACTGGCTGGCACTTTCGGTGTGGGAGGAATCGTCCGACGTTCGTGATTTTTCGGGGTTTTATTTCAGTGGGCGCCCAGGTGCAGCTGGTGGTAAATGTCGAAGCCCTGTTGGTCAGGGAATGCCCGGAGCCCCGATGTCTGTGGTGCTGTAGATGCGCCTCCAATGGCTGGTGAGGAGCAGCAAGAGCTTGACTGGCTGGCACTTTTGTTGTGGGAGCAATCGTCCGACGTTCATGATTTTTCGGGGTTTTATTTCAGTGGGCGCCCAGCTGCAGCGGGTGGTAAACGTCGAAGCCCTGTTTGTCAGGGAAAGCCCGGAGCCCCGATGTCTGTGGTGCTGTAGATGCGCTGGGAATTGCTGGTGAGAAGCAGCATGAGCTTGACTGGCTGGCACTTTCGGTGTGGGAGCACTCGTCTGATGTTCGTGATATTTCGTTTATTTTTTCCAGTGGGCGCCCAGGTGCAGCTGGTGGTAAACGTCGAAGCCCTGTTCGTCAGGGAAAGCCCGGAGCCCCGATGTCTGTCGTGCTGTAGATGGGCTGGCAATGGCCGGTGAGCAGCAGCAAGAGCTTGACTGTCTGGCACTTTTGGTGTGAGAGCAATCGTCCGACGTTCGTGATTTTTCGGTGTTCTTTTCAGTGGGAGCCCAGGTGCAGCGAGTGGTAAACGTCGAAGCCCTGTTCGTCAGGGAATGCCCGGAGCCCCGATGTCTGTGGTGTTGTAGATGCACTGCCACTGTCCGGTGAGGAGCAGCATGAGCTTGACTGGCTGGCACTTTTGGTGTGGGAGCAATCGTCCGACGTTCGTCATTTTTCAGGGTTTATTTTCACTGGGCAACCAGGTGCAGCTGGTGGTAAATATCAAAGGCCTGTTGGTCAGGGAAAGCCCGGAGCCACGATGTCTGTGGTGCTGTAGATGCACTGCCAAAGTCCGGTGAGGAACAGCAAGAGCTTGAGTTGCTGGCACTTTCTGTGGGGGAGGAATCGTCCGACGTTTGTGATTTTTCGGGGTTTTATTTCAGTGGGCGCCCAGGTGCAGCTGGTGGTAAACGTCGAAGCCCTGTTGGTCAGGGAAAGCTCGGAGCCCCGATGTCTGTGGTGCTGTACATGCACTGCCACTGTCCGGTGAGGAACAGCAAGAGCTTGAATGGCTGGCACTTTCGGTGTGGGAGCAATCGTCCGACGTTCGTGATTTTTCGGGGTTTTATTTCATTGGGAGCCCAGGTGCAGCTGGTGGTAAATGTCGAAGCCCTGTTGGTCAGGGAAAGCCCGGAGCCCCGATGTCTGTGGTGCTGTAGATGCGCTGGGAATGGGCGGTGAGGAGCAGCAAGAGCTTGACAGGCTGGCACTTTCGGTGTGGGAGCAATCGTCCGATGTTCGTGATTTTTCGTTTAGTTTTTTCAGTGGGCGCCCAGGTGCAGCTGGTGGTAAACGTCGAAGCCCTGTTGGTCAGGGAAAGCCCGGAGCCCCGATGTCTGTGGTGCTGTAGATGCGCTGGGAATGGCCGGTGAGGGGTAGCAAGAGCTTGAGTTGCTGGCACTTTTGGTGTGGGAGCAATCGTCCGACGTTCGTGATTTTTCGGGGTTTTATTTCAGTGGGAGCCCAGGTGCAGCTGGTGGTAAACGTCGAAGCCCTGTTGGTCAGGGAAAGCCCGGAGCCCCGATGTCTGTGGTGCTGTAGATGCGCTGCCAATGGCCGGTGAGGAGCAGCAAGAGCTTGACTGGCTGGCACTTTCGGTGTGGGAGCAATCGTCCGACGTTCGTGATTTTTCGGGGTTTTACTTTCAGTGGGCGCACAGGTGCAGCTGGTGGTAAACGTCGAAGCCCTGTTGGTCACGGAAAGCCCGGATCCCCGATGTCTGTGGTGCTGTAGATGCGCTGGGAATGGGCGGTGAGGAGCAGCAAGAGCTTGAGTTGCTGGCACTTTCAGTGTGGGAGCAATCGTCGGACGTTTGTGATTTTTGGGGATTTTTATTCACTGGGCGCCCAGGTTCAGCTGGTGGTAAACTTCGAAGCCCTGTTGGTCAGGGAAAGCCCGGAGCCCCGATGTCTGTGGTGCTGTAGATGCGCTGGGAATGGGAGGTGAGTCGCAGCAAGAGCTTGACTGGCTGGCACTTTCGGTGTGGGAGGAATCGTCCGACGTTCGTGATTTTTCGGGGTTTTATTTCAGTGGGCGCCCAGGTGCAGCTGGTGGTAAATGTCGAAGCCCTGTTGGTCAGGGAATGCCCGGAGCCCCGATGTCTGTGGTGCTGTAGATGCGCCTCCAATGGCTGGTGAGGAGCAGCAAGAGCTTGACTGGCTGGCACTTTTGTTGTGGGAGCAATCGTCCGACGTTCATGATTTTTCGGGGTTTTATTTCAGTGGGCGCCCAGCTGCAGCGGGTGGTAAACGTCGAAGCCCTGTTTGTCAGGGAAAGCCCGGAGCCCCGATGTCTGTGGTGCTGTAGATGCGCTGGGAATTGCTGGTGAGAAGCAGCATGAGCTTGACTGGCTGGCACTTTCGGTGTGGGAGCACTCGTCTGATGTTCGTGATATTTCGTTTATTTTTTCCAGTGGGCGCCCAGGTGCAGCTGGTGGTAAACGTCGAAGCCCTGTTCGTCAGGGAAAGCCCGGAGCCCCGATGTCTGTCGTGCTGTAGATGGGCTGGCAATGGCCGGTGAGCAGCAGCAAGAGCTTGACTGTCTGGCACTTTTGGTGTGAGAGCAATCGTCCGACGTTCGTGATTTTTCGGTGTTCTTTTCAGTGGGAGCCCAGGTGCAGCGAGTGGTAAACGTCGAAGCCCTGTTCGTCAGGGAAAGCCCGGAGCCCCGATGTCTGTGGTGCTGTAGATGCGCTGCCAGTGGCCGGGGAGGAGCAGCAAGAGCTTGACTGGCTGGCACTTTTGCTGTGGGAGCAATCGTCCGACGTTCGTGATTTTTCTTTTATTTTTTTCAGCGGGCGCCCAGGTTCAGCTGGTGGTAAACGTCGAAGCCCTGTTGGTCAGGGAAAGCGCAGAACCCCGATGTCTGTGGTGCTGTAGATGCACTGCCAAACTCCGGTGAGGAGCAGCAAGAGTTTGAGTTGCTGGCACTTTCGGTGTGGGAGCAATCGTCCGATGTTCGTGATTTTTCGAGGTTTTATTTCAGTGGGCGCCCAGGTGCAGCTGGTGGTAAATGTTGAAGCCCTGTTGGTCAGGGAATGCCCGGAGCCCCGATGTCTGTGGTGCTGTAGATGCGCTGGGAATGGCTGGTGAGGAGCAGCAAGAGCTTGACTGTCTGGCACGTTGGGTGTGGGAGCAATCGTCGGACGTTTGTGATTTTTGGGGATTTTTATTCACTGGGCGCCCAGGTTCAGCTGGTGGTAAACGTCGAAGCCCTCTTGGTCAGGGAAAGCTCGGAGCCCCGATATCTGTGGTGCTGTAGATGCGCTGCCAATGGCCGGGGAGGAGCAGCAAGAGCTTGACTGGCTGGCACTTTTGGTGTGGGAGCAATCGTCCGATGTTCGTGATTTTTCGGGGGTTCTTTTCAGTGGGAGCCCAGGTTCAGCTGGTGGTAAACGTCGAAGCCCTGTTCGTCAGGGAAAGTCCAGAGCCCTGATGTCTGTGGTGCTGTAGATGCGCTGGGAATGGCCGGTGAGGAGCAGCAAGAGCTTGACTGGCTGGCACTTTTGGTGTGGGAGCAATTGTCCGACGTTTTTGATTTTTTAGGGTTTTTTTTTCAGTGGATAACCAGGTGCAGCTGGTGGTAAATGTCGAAGCCCTGTTGGTCAGGGAAAGCCCGGAGCCCCGATGTCTGTGGTGCTGTAGATGCGCTGGGAATGCCCGGTGAGGAGCAGCTAGAGGTTTACTGTCTGGCACTTTTGGTGTGGGAGCAATCGTCCGACGTTCGTGATTTTTCGGGGTTTTATTTCAGTTGGCGCCCAGGTGCAGCTGGTGGTAAACTTCGAAGCCCTGTTGGTCAGGGAAAGCCCGGAGCCCCGATGTCTGTGGTGCTGTAGATGCGCTGGGAATGGCTGGTGAGAAGCAGCATGAGCTTGACTGGCTGGCATTTAAGGTGTGGCAGGAATACTCTGATATTCGTGATATTTCGTTTATTTTTTTTAGTGGGCGCCCATGTGCAGCGGGTGGTAAACGTCGAAGCCCTGTTGGTCAGGGAAAGCCCGGAGCCCCGATGTCTGTGGTGCTGTAGATGGGCTGCCAAATTCCGGTGAGGAGCAGCAAGAGCTTGACTGGCTGGCACTTTTGGTGTGGGAGCAATCGTCCGACGTTCGTGATTTTTCGGGGTTTTTTTTTTCAGTGGGCACCCAGGTGCAGCTGGTGGTAAATGTCGAAGCCCGGTTCGTCAGGGAAAGCCCAGAGCCCCGATGTCTGTGGTGCTGTAGATGCGCTTCCAGTGGCCGGTGAGGAGCAGCAAGAGCTTGAGTTGCTGGCACTTTTGGTGTGGGAGCAATCGTCCGATGTTCGTGATTTTTCGGGGTTCTTTTCAGTGGGCGCCCAGGTGCAGCTGATGGTAAAAGTCGAAGCCCTCTTGGTCAGGGAAAGCCCGGAGCCCCGATGTCTGTGGTGCTGTAGATGCACTGCCAATGGCCGGTGAGGAACAGCAAGAGCTTGACTGGCTGGCACTTTCGGTGTGGGATCAATCGTCCGACGTTTTTGATTTTTCAGGGTTTTTTTTTCAGTGGGCAACCAGGTGCAGCTGGTGGTAAACGTCGAAGCCCTGTTGGTCAGGGAAAGCCCGGAGCCGCGATGTCTGTGGCGCTGTAGATGCGCTGGGAATGGCTTGTGAGGAGCAGCAAGAGCTTGACTGGCTGGCACTTTTGCTGTGGGAGGAATCGTCCGACGTTCGTGATTTTTCTTTTATTTTTTTCAGCGGGCGCCCAGGTTCAGCTGATGGTAAACGTCGAAGCCCTGTTGGTCAGGGAAAGCGCAGAACCCCGATGTCTGTGGTGCTGTAGATGCACTGCCAAAGTCCGGTGAGTAGCAGCAAGAGTTTAAGTTGCTGGCACTTTTGGTGTGGGAGCAATCGTCCGATGTTCGTGATTTTTCGGGGTTTTATTTCAGTGGGCGCCCAGGTGCAGCTGGTGGTAAATGTCGAAGCCCTGTTTGTCAGGGAAAGCCCAGAGCCCCGATGTCTGTGGTGCTGTAGATGCGCTGGGAATGGGAGGTGAGGAGCAGCAAGAGCTTGAGTTGCTGGCACTTTTGGTGTGGGAGCAATCGTCCGACGTTTGTGTTTTTTTCGGGTTTTTTTTTCAGTGGGCACCCATGTTCAGCTGGTGGTAAACGTCGAAGTGCTGTTAGTCAGGGAAAGTCCGGAGCCCAAATGTCTGTGGTGCTGTAGATGCGCTGGGAATGGGCGGTGATTAGCAGCAAGAGCCTGACTGGCTGGCACTTTCGGTGTGGGAGAAATCGTCCGATGTTCGTGATTTTTCAAGGTTTTTTTTCAGTGGGTGCCCAGGTGCAGCTGCTGGTAAACGTCTAAGCCCTGTTGGTCATGGAAAGCCCGGAGCCCCGATGTCTGTGGTGCTGTAGATGCGCTGGGTATGGGCAGTGAGCAGCAGCAAGAGCTTGTGTTGCTGGCACTTTCAATGTGGGAGCAATCGTCCGATGTTCCTGATTTTTAGGGGTTTTTTTCAGTGGGCGCCCAGGTGCAGCTGGTGGTAAACGTCGAAGCCCTGTTGGTCAGGGAAAGCTCGGAGCCCCGATGTCTGTGGTGCTGTAGATGCGCTGCCAATGGCCGGTGAGGAGCAGCAAGAGCTTGACTGGCTGGCACTTTCGGTGTGGGAGCAATCGTCCGACGTTCGTGATTTTTCATTTATTTTTTTTAAGTGGGCGCCCAGGTGCGGCTGGTGGTAAACTTCGAAGCCCTGTTGGTCAGGGAAAGCGCAGAACACCGATATCTGTGGTGCTGTAGATGCACTGCCAAAGTCCGGTGAGTAGCAGCAAGAGCTTGACTGTCTGGCACTTTTGGTGTGGGAGGAATCGTCCGACGTTTGTTATTTTTCGGGGTTTTATTTCAGTGGGCGCCCATTTGCAGCTGGTGGTAAACATCGAAGCCCTGTTGGTCAGGGAAAGCCCGGAGCCGCGATGTCTTTGGTGCTGTAGATGTGCTGCCAATGGCCGGGGACGAGCAGCAAGAGCTTGACTGGCTGGCACTTTCGGTGTGGGAGCAATCGTCTGATGTTTGTGATTTTGGGGGTTTTTTTTTTCAGTGGGTGCCCAGGTGCAACTGGTGGTAAACGTCGAAGCCCTGTTGGTCAGGGAAAGCCCGGATCCCCGATGCTGTGGTGCTGTAGATGCGCTGGGAATGGCCGGTGAGGGGTAGCAAGAGCTTGAGTTGCTGGCACTTTTGGTGTGGGAGCAATCGTCCGACGTTCGTGATTTTTCGGGGTTTTATTTCAGTGGGAGCCCAGGTGCAGCTGGTGGTAAACGTCGAAGCCCTGTTCGTCAGGGAAAGCCCGGAGCCCCGATGTCTGTGGTGCTGTAGATGCGCTGGGAATGGCCGGTGAGGGGTAGCAAGAGCTTGAGTGGCTGGCACTTTTGGTGTGAGAGCAATCGTCCGACGTTCATGATATTTGGGGATTTTTTTTCCAGTGGGCGCCTAGGTTCAGCTGGTAATAAACTTCTAAGCCCTGTTGGTCAGGGAACGCCCAGAGCCCCGATGTCTGTGGTGCTGTAGATGCGCTGGGAATGGAAGGTGAGGAGCACCTACAGCTTGACTGGCTGGCAATTTCGGTGTGGGAGCAATCGTCCGACGTTCGTGATTTTTCGGGGTTTTATTTCAGTGGGCGCCCAGGTACAGTGAGTGGTAAACGTCGAAGCCCTGTTGGTCAGGGAAAGCCCGGAGCCCCGATGTCTGTGGTGCTGTAGATGCGCTGGGAACGGCTGGTGAGAAGCAGCATGAGCTTGACAGGCTGGCATTTAAGGTGTGGCAGGAATCGTCTGATCTTCGTGATATTTCGTTTATTTTTTTTAGTGGGCGCCCATGTGCAGCTGGTGGTAAACGTCGAAGCCCTGTTGGTCAGGGAAAGCCCGGAGCCCCGATGTCTGTGGCGCTGTAGATGCGCTGGGAATGGCTGGTTAGAAGCAGCATGAGCTTGACTGGCTGGCACTTTTGGTGTGGGAGCAATCGTCCGACGTTCGTGATTTTTCGGGGTTATTTTCAGTGGGAGCCCAGGTTCAGCGAGTGGTAAACGTCGAAGCCCTGTTGGTCAGGGAAAGCCCGGAGCCCCGATGTCTGTGGTGTTGTAGATGCACTGCCACTGTCCGGTGAGGAGCAGCAAGAGCTTGACTGGCTGGCACTTTAGGTGTGGGAGCAGTCGTCCGACGTTCGTGATTTTTCGGGGTTTTATTTCAGTGGGCGCCCAGGTGCAGCTGGTGGTAAACTTCGAAGCCCCTTTGGTCAGGGAAAGCCCGGAGCCACGATGTCTGTGGTGCTGTAGATGCACTGCCACTGTCCGGTGAGGAGCAGCAAGAGCTTGACTGGCTGGCACTTTTGCTGTGGGAGCAATCGTCCGACGTTCGTCATTTTTCAGGGTTTTTTTTCACTGGGCAACCAGGTGCAGCTGGTGGTAAATGTCGAAGGCCTGTTGGTCAGGGAAAGCCCAGAGCCACGATGTCTGTGGTGCTGTAGATGCGCTGCCAATGGCCGGTGAGGAGCATCAAGAGCTTGACTGGCTGGCACTTTTGGTGTGGGAGCAATCGTCCGACGTTTGTGATTTTTCGGGGTTTTTTTCAGTGGGCGCACAGGTGCAGCTGGTGGTAAACGTCGAAGCCCTGTTGGTCAGGGAAAGCCCGGAGCCGTGATGTCTGTGGTGCTGTAGATGCACTGCCAAAGTCTGGTGAGGAACAGCAAGAGCTTGAGTTGCTGGCACTTTCTGTGTGGGAGGAATCGTCCGACGTTTGTGATTTTTCGGGGTTTTATTTCAGTGGGCGCCCAGGTTCAGCTGGTGGTAAACATCGAAGCCCTATTGGTCAGGGAAAGCTCGGAGCCCCGATATCTGTGGTGCTGTAGATGCGCTGCCAGTGGCCGGTGAGGAGCAGCAAGAGCTTGACTGGCTGGAACTTTCGGTGTGGGAGCAATCGTCCGATGTTCGTGATTTTTCGGGGTTCTTTTCAGTGGGAGCCCAGGTTCAGCGAGTGGTAAACGTCGAAGCCCTGTTGGTCAGGGAAAGCCCGGAGCCCCGATGTCTGCGGTGTTGTAGATGCGCTGGGAATGGCCGGTGAGGAGCAGCAAGAGGTTGACAGGCTGGCATTTAAGGTGTGGCAGGAATCGTCCGACGTTTGTGATTTTTGGGGTTTTTTTTTCAGGGGGCACCCAGGTGCAGCTGGTGGTAAATGTCGAAGCCTGGTTCGTCAGGGAAAGCCCGGAGCCCCGATGTCTGTGGTGCTGTAGATGCGCTGCCAGTGGCCGGTGAGGAGCAGCAAGAGCTTGACAGGCTGGCACTTTCGGTGTGGGATCAATCGTCCGACGTTTTTGATTTTTCAGGGTTTTTTTTTCAGTGGGCAACCAGGTGCAGCTGGTGGTAAACGTCGAAGCCCTGTTGGTCAGGGAAAGCCCGGAGCCCCGATGTCTGTGGTGCTGTAGATGCGCTGGGAATGGCTGGTGAGGAGCAGCAAGAGTTTGAGGTGCTGGCACTTTTGGTGTGGGAGCAATCGTCCGACGTTCGTGATTTTTCGGGGTTTTATTTCAGTGGGAGCCCAGGTGCAGCTGGTGGTAAACGTCGAAGCCCTGTTCGTCAGGGAAAGCCCGGAGCCCCGATGTCTGTGGTGCTGTAGATGCGCTGGGAATGGCCGGTGAGGGGTAGCAAGAGCTTGAGTTGCTGGCACTTTTGGTGTGAGAGCAATCGTCCGACGTTCGTGATATTTGGGGATTTTTTTTCCAGTGGGCGCCTAGGTTCAGCTGGTAATACACTTCTAAGCCCTGTTGGTCAGGGAACGCCCGGAGCCCCGATGTCTGTGGTGCTGTAGATGCGCTGGGAATGGAAGGTGAGGAGCACCTACAGCTTGACTGGCTGGCAATTTCGGTGTGGGAGCAATCGTCCGACGTTCGTGATTTTTCGGGGTTCTTTTCAGTGGGCGCCCAGGTTCAGCTGGTGGTAAATGTCGAAGGCCTGTTGGTCAGGGAAAGCCCGGAGCCCCGATGTCTGTGGTGCTGTAGATGCGCTGCCAATGGCTGGGGAGGAGCAGCAAGAGCTTGACTGGCTGGCACTTTCGGTGTGGGAGCAATTGTCCGACGTTTTTGATTTTTTAGGGTTTTTTTTTCAGTGGGCGCCCATGTGCAGCTGGTGGTAAATGTCGAAGCCCTGTTGGTCAGGGAAAGCCCGGAGCCCCGATGTCTGTGGTGCTTTAGATGCGCTGGTAATGCCCGGTGAGGAGCAGCAAGAGCTTGACTGTCTGGCACTTTCGGTGTGGGAGCAATTGTCCGACGTTCGTGATTTTTCGGGGTTTTATTTCAGTGGGCGCCCAGGTGCAGCTGGTGGTAAACTTCGAAGCCCTGTTGGTCAGGGAAAGCCCGGAGCCCCGATGTCTGTGGTGCTGTAGATGCGCTGGGAATGGCTGGTGAGAAGCAGCATGAGCTTGACTGGCTGGCATTTAAGGTGTGGCAGGAATCGTCTGATGTTCGTGATATTTCGTTTATTTTTTTTAGTGGGCGCCCATGTGCAGCGGGTGGTAAACGTCGAAGCCCTGTTGGTCAGGGAAAGCCCGGAGCCCCGATGTCTGTGGTGCTGTAGATGCGCTGGGAATGGCCGGTGAGGAGCAGCAAGAGCTTGACTGGCTGGCACTTTCGTTGTGGGAGCAATCGTCCGACGTTCGTGATTTTTCGGGCTTTTATTTCAGTGGGCGCCCAGCTGCAGCGGGTGGTAAACGTCGAAGCCCTGTTGGTCAGGGAAAGCCCGGAGCCCCGATGTCTGTGGCGCTGTAGATGCGCTGGGAATGGCTGGTTAGAAGCAGCATGAGCTTGACTGGCTGGCACTTTTGGTGTGGGAGCAATCGTCCGACGTTCGTGATTTTTCGGGGTTATTTTCAGTGGGAGCCCAGGTTCAGCGAGTGGTAAACGTCGAAGCCCTGTTGGTCAGGGAAAGCCCGGAGCCCCGATGTCTGTGGTGTTGTAGATGCACTGCCACTGTCCGGTGAGGAGCAGCAAGAGCTTGACTGGCTGGCACTTTGGGTGTGGGAGCAGTCGTCCGACGTTCGTGATTTTTCGGGGTTTTATTTCAGTGGGCGCCCAGGTTCAGCTGGTGGTAAACTTCGAAGCCCCTTTGGTCAGGGAAAGCCCGGAGCCACGATGTCTGTGGTGCTGTAGATGGGCTGGCAATGGCCGGTGAGCAGCAGCAAGAGCTTGACTGTCTGGCACTTTTGGTGTGAGAGCAATCGTCCGACGTTCGTTATTTTTCGGTGTTCTTTTCAGTGGGAGCCCAGGTTCAGCGAGTGGTAAACGTCGAAGCCCTGTTGGTCAGGGAAAGCCCGGAGCCGCGATGTCTGTGGTGTTGTAGATGCACTGCCACTGTCCGGTGAGGGGGAGCAAGAGCTTGACTGGCTGGCACTTTTGCTGTGGGAGCAATCGTCCGACGTTCGTCAATTTTCAGGGTTTTTTTTCACTGGGCAACCAGGTGCAGCTGGTGGTAAATGTCGAAGGCCTGTTGGTCAGGGAAAGCCCGGAGCCCCGATGTCTGGTGCTGTAGATGCGCTGCCAAAGTCTGGTGAGGAGCAGCAAGAGCTTGAGTTGCTGGCACTTTCGGTGTGGGAGCAATCGTCCGATGTTCGTGATTTTTCGGGGTTCTTTTCAGTTGGCGCCCAGGCTCAGCTGGTGGTAAACGTCGAAGTCCAGTTGGTCCGGGAAAGCCCAGAGCCCCGATGTCTGTGGTGCTGTAGATGCGCTGCCAATGGCCGGTGAGGAACAGCAAGAGCTTGACAGGCTGGCACTTTCGGTGTGGGATCAATCGTCCGACGTTTTTGATTTTTCAGGGTTTTTTTTTCAGTGGGCAACCAGGTGCAGCTGGTGGTAAACGTCGAAGCCCTGTTGGTCAGGGAAAGCCCGGAGCCGCGATGTCTGTGGTGCTGTAGATGCGCTGGGAATGGCTGGTGAGGAGCAGCAAGAGCTTGACTGGCTGGCACTTTTGCTGTGGGAGCAATCGTCCGACGTTCGTGATTTTTCGTTTAGTTTTTTCAGCGGGCGCCCAGGTGCAGCTGGTGGTAAACGTCGAAGCCCTGTTTGTCAGGGAAAGCCCAGAGCCCCGATGTCTGTGGTGCTGTAGATGCGCTTGGAATGGGAGGTGAGGAGCAGCAAGAGCTTGAGTTGCTGGCACTTTTGGTGTGGGAGCAATCGTCCGACGTTCGTGATTTTTCGGGGTTTTATTTCAGTGGGTGCCCAGGTGCAGCTGGTGGTAAACGTCGAAGCCCTGTTGGTCAGGGAAAGCCCGGAGCCCCGATGTCTGTGGTGCTGTAGATGCGCTGGGAATGGCCGGGGAGGAGCAGCAAGAGCTTGACTGGCTGGCACTTTCGGTGTGGGAGCAATCGTCCGACGTTCGTGATTTTTCGGGGTTCTTTTCAGTGGGGGCCCAGGTGCAGCTGGTGGTAAATGTCGAAGCCCTGTTGGTCAGGGAAAGCCCGGATCCCCGATGTCTGTCGTGCTGTAGATGCGCTGGGAATGGCTGGTGAGAAGCAGCATGAGCTTGACTGGCTGGCACTTTCGGTGTGGGAGCAATCGTCCGACGTTCGTGATTCTTCGGGGTTTTTTTTCAGTGGGTAACCAGGTGCAGCTGGTGGTAAATGTCGAAGCCCTGTTCGTCAGGGAAAGCCCGGAGCCCCGATGTCTGTGGTGCTGTACATGCGCTGCCAATGGCCGGGGAGGAGCAGCAAAAGCTTGACTGGCTGGCACTTTCGGTGTGGGAGCAATCGTCCGACGTTCGTGATATTTGGGGATTTTTTTTCCAGTGGGCGCCCAGGTTCAGCTGGTAGTAAACTTCTAAGCCCTGTTCGTCAGGGAAAGCCCAGAGCCCCGATGTCTGTGGTGCTGTAGATGCACTGGGAATGGCTGGTGAGGAGCAGCTAGAGCTTGACAGGCTGGCACTTTCGGTGTGGGAGCAATCGTCCGATGTTCGTGATTTTTTGTGTTTTTTTTCAGTGGGCACCCAGGTGCAGCTGGTGGTAAACGTCGAAGCCCTGTTGGTCAGGGAAAGCCCGGAGCCCCGATGTCTGTGGTGCTGTAGATGAACTGCCAAAGTCCGGTGAGTAGCAGCAAGAGCTTGAGTTGCTGGCACTTTTGGTGTGGGAGGAATCGTCCGACGTTTGTGATTTTTCGGGGTTCTTTTCAGTGGGAGCCCAGGTTCAGCTGGTGGTAAACGTCGAAGCCCTGTTGGTCAGGGAAAGCCCGGAGCCCCGATGTCTGTGGTGCTGTACATGCGCTGCCAATGGCCGGTGAGGAGCAGCAAGAGCTTGACTGGCTGGCACTTTCGCTGTGGGAGCAATCGTCCGATGTTCGTGATTTTTCGTTTATTTTTTTCAGTGGGCGCCCAGGTTCAGCTGGTGGTAAACGTCGAAGCCCTGTTCGTCAGGGAAAGCCCAGAGCCCTGATGTCTGTGGTGCTGTAGATGCGCTGCCAATGGCCGGTGAGGAGCAGCAAGAGCTTGAGTGGCTGGCACTTTTGGTGTGGGAGCAATCGTCCGATGTTCATGATTTTTCGTTTATTTTTTTCAGTGGGCGCCCAGGTGCAGCTGGTGGTAAACGTCGAAGCCCTGTTCGTCAGGGAAAGCCCGGAGCCGTGATGTCTGTGGTGCTGTAGATGCACTGCCAAAGTCCGGTGAGTAGCAGCAAGAGCTTGAGTTGCTGGCACTTTCTGTGTGGGAGGAATCGTCCGACGTTCGTGATTTTTCGGGGTTTTACTTTCAGTGGGCGCCCAGGTTCAGCTGGTGGTAAAGGTCGAAGCCCTGTTCGTCAGGGAAAGCCCGGAGCCCCGATGTCTGTGGTGCTGTAGATGCGCTGGGAATGGGCGGTGAGGAGCAGCAAGAGCTTGAGTTGCTGGCACTTGAGTTGCTGGCATTAAAAGTGGGTCCCCAGCGATAAGAAATAGAGTTCCTAGTGGACTCTGGAGCAGAAAGATCTACTGTTCAAAAATTGCCCCGGGGGTGTGGGACATCCTCGGAGAAAGTAGAAGTTATTGGAGCAAAAGGAGAGCCTTTTGGGGTTCCCGTAATAAAAAATGTGGTTTTGGAAAGTGATTCTAAATTTGGGGTGGGGTCCTTGCTGTTAGTGCCTGAGGCGGACTATAACTTATTGGGCAGAGATTTAATGATAGAATTAGGGATTGGCTTAGAAGTCATAAAAAATGAACTAAGAATTAAGTTGTGTCCTTTACGGACAGTTGATGAGGGGAAAATAAACCCTGAGGTATGGTACACTCCGGAGACCATTGGAAAATTGGATATTGAACCTTTTTCAGTGACAATAAGAAACCCAGAAATACCAGTGAGAATAAAACAATACCCCCTACCGATGGAGGGGAGACAGGGATTGAAACCTGAGATTCAAAGGTTAATTGAAAAAGGAATATTAGAACCTTGCATGTCCCCTTTTAACACCCCCATCTTACCTGTAAAGAAACCTGATGGGACATACAGATTAGTGCATGATTTACGAGAAATTAACAAACGAACGGTTACCAGATTCCCTGTAGTGGCAAACCCTCATACACTTTTAAGCCAGCTGGGCCCCAATGATCAGTGGTATAGTGTAATTGATTTAAAGGATGCCTTCTGGGCATGCCCCTTAAAGAAAGATTGCAGGGATTATTTTGCTTTTGAATGGGAAGACCCGGACACTTACAGAAAACAACAATTACGGTGGACCGTTTTACCTCAAGGGTTCACCGAGTCTCCAAATTTGTTTGGACAGGCATTAGAACAAATATTGAGGGGGTACGAATTAGGTGGGGGGGTGACCCTTGTCCAGTATGTGGACGATTTACTGTTGGCCGGCAGCGATGAGGAGGCAGTTAGGGAGGAGAGTATTAGGTTGTTAAATTTTTTAAGTTTACAGGGATTAAAGGTGTCGAAATCAAAACTGCAATTTGTCGAAAAGGAAGTGAAATATTTAGGGCACAGATTGAGTAAAGGAACTAAGAAGTTAGACCCAGAAAGAGTTCAGGGCATATTATCATTGCCGGCTCCAAAAACTAAGAGACAGATCAGACAATTGCTGGGCCTTTTGGGATATTGTAGACAATGGATTGAAGGCTATAGTAGGAAAGTAAAATTTTTATATGCTAAGATATCTAAGGATGGCCTATTAAAATGGTCTAAGGATGATGATGAACAATTGGAAGTTTTAAAAATGGATTTGGTAAACACTCCTGTTTTGAGTTTACCGGATGTCAAGAAACCATTTTATTTATTTATTAATGTTGATGAAGGAACAGCATATGGGGTGTTAGTGCAAGAATGGGCAGGGAAGAAAAAGCCTGTAGGATACCTTTCTAAATTGTTAGACCCTGTAAGCAGAGGATGGCCTATCTGCCTACAAGCTATAGTGGCTGCGGCTCTGCTAGTGGAAGAGGCTCACAAAGTTACCTTTGGGGGAGAACTGAAAGTATTATCACCCCACAATATTAGAGGAATTTTACAACAGAAAGCTGAAAAGTGGATTACTGATGCCAGGCTCCTGAAGTACGAGGGTATCCTGATATCTTCACCTAAACTAGAACTTGAAGTTACTGGTTTACAGAATCCAGCACAATTTCTGTACGGGGAACCGTCAGAGGAGATAACTCATGATTGCCTGCACACTATTGAAGAACAAGCCAAAATTAGACCAGATTTGGAGGAAGAAGAGCTAGAGGATGGGGAAAAACTTTTTGTAGATGGATCTTCCCGGGTAATAGAGGGGAAAAGAAAATCAGGATATGCGATAATTAATGGAAAAACATTTAAGGTAATAGAATCAGGGCCCCTGAGTCCCAGTTGGTCGGCTCAAGCATGCGAGTTATACGCAGTTTTAAGAGCTTTACAATTATTAGAAGGAAAAATCGGCACCATCTATACGGATTCCAAATATGCCTTTGGAATAGTGCATACATTTGGGAAAATTTGGGAAGAAAGAGGCTTAATAAATTCCCAGGGAAAGGGATTGGTTCATCAGGAGTTAATAATTGAAATTTTGCAGGCTTTACGGAGGCCGGTAGGAATAGCAGTGGTCCATTTAAAAGGGCATCAGCGGGGATTAACTCCACTGACAAGGGGAAACAATCTAGCAGATCAAGAAGCAAAACGAGCGGCTTTAATGATCTTCAAGGAAAAGAAAGATAGAAAGTTTCCTTGCAAGGATTGTTGGAAGAGCACACTTCATTGTAGCTGTGCGAATCCTAATTATCAGTTTTGTTGTGCGCATGGGGAAGAGTACCACCTGTACAGCTTCACTGTGCAGGAGAAAGACAAGTTAGTCCGAATGGGGGCAAGGGAAGTCAAATCTGGAGAATGGGAACTTCCTGATGGACGAGAGGTCATTTCAAAAACTATGGCTATAAGAATCATGCGCAAGTACCATGAAAACACCCACTGGGGGGTTCAAGCACTAGTAGATCAATTTGCCATAAAATATGCTTGCATTGGGGTATATAATATAGCAAAAAGAATAATTGGAGATTGCCTAATTTGCCAAAAAGTGAACAAGCACCAATTAAGAGAAAGACCATTAGGGGGAAGAGATTTGGCTCACCGACCCTTCGCCAAAATTCAGATAGACTTCACCGAACTACCGAAAGTAGGCAGGTATAGATATTTGTTGGTAATAATAGATCATTTAACACACTTTGTAGAAGCATTTCCAACAGTCAGGGCCACTGCCCAAACGGTGACAAAACTATTGCTTGAAAATGTGATACCTAGGTATGGCTCTATTGAAACTATTGACTCTGATAGGGGACCACATTTTGCTTCAAAAATCATAAAAGAAGTTTTTACTGCTTTGGGGACCAAGTGGGAATATCATACACCCTGGCACCCACAGAGTTCGGGAAAAATAGAGCGGGTAAACGGTGAGATAAAGAAACAACTGACCAAATTAATGATGGAGACCAAATTATCTTGGGTAAAATGCCTTCCCTTAGCCTTATTAAATATTAGAATCCAACCTCACACGGATGTGGGAATCTCCCCTTTCGAAATGTTATATGGAATGCCTTATGATTTGGAGGTTCCCCGAGATCATCCCCAGGCTGAAAATTTACAACTGAAACAGTACATAATCCAACTCATGTCTATGAGGAAACAATTGCGAGATAAAGGCTTAGCAGTACAAAGGCCTCCGTTGGACATTGCAATACACAATATACAACCTGGAGATAACGTTTTAATTAGGTCATGGAAGGAGTCCTCACTAACTCCCCGCTGGGAAGGGCCTTATCTTGTTTTACTCACTACAGAAACCGCCATCCGGACTGCTGAACGGGGGTGGACCCATGCCAGCCGGGTAAAAGGACCCATCTCCGAGGAGCAGTGGGAGAGCTCTGGAGACCCGAATACCTTGAAATTAAAACTGCGAAGAAAAAGACAGACTAATAAATTGAACTGAGCAATGAACATGTATCGGTAAGGCGGAGACGCTTCGCTTGTTAACCTTTTTTTTACAGAAGAACCACACTGGGAGACCTGGAAAATACATGGATACGTAAGGACTATATTGAAATCAGAATTGTGGTTGTAATTGTAATTATCATTATATATATGAGCCTTTAAGAAAAGTGATGTGTCACATAGTTCATATTAATTGTAGCAATAAGTTTGGTAGTAGCAGGGAAGGAACTTACATATCTTTGGAAGTGCCGAAAACAGGAGTAGCCTCGTTTAAACAATTTAAAAATAAAATACCAAAGTGCTACTCCCAGGAGAATCGGGAGCCGAACAGAAAATAAATAAGTGAGGGCCGATTCACTGTCACATTTCTCCTGAAGATTGTCCTTGCCACCAAGAAGATGACATTCCTCGTAGCTCGAAGCAACCGAGTTGACGAGCGAGGTGGAGGGACAAGGTGCTGTGGAGAACTGACCCCTGTCACTGCAGATGATTTAAAGGCCCTCCAAGTGAAAAGGCCCCGAGGTTCCAAATGGGAAAAAGGCACTAGTCAAATTGGCTTAAAACAAAATTGGAGGCTTCACCCTTTTCGGTACGTCCTGACTATTCTGTTTTTAATGTTACCACAAACATGGGGGAAACGGAGCCACCAAGCTCATCAGCCATTCGAATGGACACTGCATCAAGTGGGCATTGATGATGATAAAGTCATACAAACTATAATAACTCCAGGGGCCCCTGCCTTTAAGACCACTCTGTGTCAGTTAGCGCCAGTAGATGGAGCGTGTAAAAATGAAGGTACACCATTTTATCTATGCCCGAGCTCTAACCCTGGGAAATCGTATTGTAACCAACCAGGACAACATTTTTGCGCATACTGGGGTTGTGAAACAATTGCTAACCGGTGGATTCCAGAGCCTGGAAAAGATCCCTTCTTGAAGGTATCTTGGGCCCCTTATGGATGTAAGCCGCAAGTGGTACGTACACTGGATAGAAGTGGGTCTGTCAGTATCGCAAAGTGGAGTTGCAACTACTGGCACTTGAATGTGACCCGACCTCAGGACCCTAGCTGGCTAGTAGGAAGAACTTGGGGAGTTCGTTATAATAAGGAACTAGGGCAAGATAGAGGTGGGCTAATACACATTAAAAAGAAACCAGCCTCGAATGATCCACTGCCAGTAGGCCCCAAGCAGGTCCTGACTGATGATTTGGCTAAGAAAACAGACCCCGACCAGACATTGACTGATAGTTTGGTCAAGGAAACAGAGGGTGATGTAACGAAAGTTATTGTAATGAATAGTACCCAAGCCATCCAAACCCCTGACGAAAACTCTGGGGATAACCCTCTTTGGAAACTGATGCAAGCCAGTTACCTGGTATTAAACCACACAAACCCAAATTAAATCACACAAACCACACAAACACAAACATTGCTGGGTGTGTTGCGATACTAGACCTCCCTTCTATGAGGCAATAGGCATCCACTCAAAGGCGAAAAGGGTAAATGGTTCAAACCCAACACAATGTTTATGGGATTCTGAAGGTCGAAAACCAGGCCTGACGATGCAACATGTATCGGGACAAGGGAGATGTATTGGGAATGTACCCCCAGAGAAAAATAAATTATGCAAGATAAGAGCTTCCCTGAAAGGGAAGCCCCCTGCTGATTGGCTAATACCAGCCCGTAACACCAAATGGATCTGCTCCAAAACTGGAATCACTCCCTGTTTATCTCTTAAATTGTTCAACGAATATGAGGAATATTGCATCCAAGTGATGATAATCCCCCGGATCATATACCACCCTGAGGAATTTGTGCATAATAACCAGAATACCCAGAGTCACCACTTACAGAAACGAGAACCATTTACCTTTACGGCTTTGACAATAGCCACTTTGATAGCTGTAGGAGCAACAGGCGCGGGCACAGGAATAACGTCATTGGTCCAACAAAATCAGAAATTTCAATCACTTAGAATAGCAGTAGACGAAGACTTGGTAAGAATTGAACAATCAATAACTGCCTTGGAAAAATCTGTTAGATCATTATCAGAGGTGGTGCTACAAAACCGAAGGGGGTTAGATTTAATGTTTCTACAACAAGGTGGGCTATGTGCTGCCTTGGGAGAACAATGTTGTGTATATGCTGATCACACAGGGATTGTAAGGGATACTATGACAAAACTTCGGGAAGGCCTAGAAAAACGAAAACGAGAACAAGAAACGCAACAAAGCTGGTATGAGTCCTGGTTTAACCACTCTCCTTGGCTTACCGCATTACTATCTACCATTGCAGGACCCTTGATTATATTAATACTGGTATTAACTTTTGGACCCTGTATATTCAATAGAGTAGTTACAATTGTAAAAAACAGATTGGAAGCAGCTCATTTGATGCTTATGAGAGCCAAGCATGAACCTCTGGGAGGAATACCGGAGGTGGAGGAGACCCTCATTTTGAGCCAGCAGGTGCTTAAGCGATTTGATGAACAAAATAGTGAAAAGAAAAAGGGGGGATTGTAATAAACTGTGAGCTGTTTGTTCATCAAACCTTGTCAGAACAATGGAGAGTTATATGAAATACACAAAGTCGGCCACAAGAAAGTTACATTAAATACACAAGGTCAGCCACAGGCACCTGGCTATGTAAAAACGGCATGCAGGACTGCGAAAGGAGGGAGCGGGGGGGGGCTCATAAAGATGAAGGGTATAAAACCAGTAACTTTCTAACCATATAGTTTGAAGAAGCAATTAGTGGGAGGGGGAAGTCTGGTTTGGAGCAAGAAACAGTCTCACATTATCTCGAGGGAGGGAGGGAGTGATTAAAAGGAGCAAGGATTCGAGAACAGGATGGCACCCATCACATAAATCTCCTTGTTCAAGAAGGACACGAATCGGCTCAGACTGATAAGGACACTGCCAACTTGTGGGAACAGCACATTCCAGGCAAAGGTGAAAAGTACACCGTGAAGAAGACCTACGGCCTTCCTCCCAAAAGACCCCCGAAGACCCTCGCCCACAATTCCTGGGAGAATTTGCGCAAGCGCGAAGGACTGATAAGCTAATTAGCATACGAAGCGAGAGTAGGTGGGTTTAGGTAATGAATATGTATAAGCATCAACGGAATATTTATTGTTTTTACTGTATAAGAATGGGGCGGTTTGCTATCTCGGCGCGCGCCGTTGGCGGAGCAGGAGACTCCCCGGCCGCCCAGCGCTGTTTTGCTTACTGGTCGCTTGCTTTAATAAACCAAATTTTTAATTGGCCAATCTCTGTCAGTTAATTGGACAAAGAGGGCAGATAAACTATAACAGCAGGACGCCATTTTATGGGGGCAGGACGCCATTTTGGGGGGGTAGAAGGCCCAGTTGTGGGGCAGGGGGCCACTTTCGGGGGCAAGAGAGCATTTTGGGGGGCAGGACGCCATTTTGGGGGGTAGAAGGCCCAGTTATGGGGCAGGAGACCACTTTCGGGGGCGAGAGCGCATTTTGTGGGGCAAGGAGGCCATTTTGGGGGTCGCCCCACCCACGGCGAGGGAGGACCCGAGACACCCAATCGCGGCGAGGGACGACCCGAGACACCCAATGGCGGCGAGGGAAGACCTCCGGTGTCCAATGGCGGCAAGGTGAGACCCGAGTGAGCTCCGCCCCCCACCCCCCCAGCTTATGGGCGGGGCCACGTTGGGTTGGCCAACCTGGTTGAGCTCTCAAGACCCGTGATGGCCCCGCCATCTGCCCAGAACGCTGGGCAGAGATGAGAGGCGGGAAGGGGCCCAGGGGAGTTTTTACTCGTGGCCCATGCCGCGCTGGCAAAGCAGCGCCGTCCCCTCCTCTTCCTCGGAGGAAGGGGGTGGGCGGGGCTTCCTCCCGGCACGGGGCCGTCCGCGGGGGCTCAGCCCTCGTCGCTGCCGGAGACGCTGGCCATGGCGTAGGCGCCGGCGTCGTCCTTGTCGTGCAGCCCCTTCCAGTGAACGCCGCCTGGCCGGGGGAGGGGGGCGGGGCCTAGGCGGGGGGTGCAGCCGCGATGGCCCCGCCCCCTCAGTGAAAAACCGGGTGGCCCTGCCCCCTTCCCGGTTTTATATCGCTCGATGTTAAGCTTGGGAAGAGGGAGGGGTGGAGGGAGGTTATCTTGTTCTCTGTCTCATTATCTTGCTGTTTGTAGTAATAAATGAATAGTTTTCCCCAAGTCGAGTCTGTTTTGCCCGTGACGGTAAATTTAAGGATTTCTCCCTGTCCTTATCTCAAACCTCGAGCCGTTTTTCCTTACATTATCTCCCCCTGTTCTCTCGGAGGGTGGGAGGAGTGAGAGAGAGACTGCGTAGTCTGGTCCTGATCGGGGCTGAACTACGACAGTGTTACTTTCTTAAACATTCTCCAAACCCATAGGTACAGCACAATAGTTAATATTAATAAAACCCCTAAGCTAATCAATAAGATCACAACGGGGCGCACCATAGTATTAAGGATCCCTGTTGCCTCTGTCCCAGCCCCACTCATGCCCTGAGTACATTTCCATTTTGTGCATAACCACAGTGGCCAAGTTTAAGCCCGACCGTTTAAAAGGTGGTCCCATGCTTCCTGTAAACCCAAGGGAGGCGTGAGACCACGGCCATTTGGTGTCCTTTTGATTACAAGTTAGTGGTAAGATGCAGGAAAATATTGTAAGCCCAATCACAATTCCAATTAAACAATTGGTCATTTTAGGATTTAGTTGGTCTAGTGGATTAGTACAGCTACTTCTGTAGATAATGTACTGCCTTTGGTGACCTGCTAAAATGGGTTTTATATTTCCTATAATAAAATGACAAATAAGATATAAACTGTACCGATGACAGATTTGGGCGAGATTAGTTACTGGCCGGTCCCGGTTTCTTTGTCCGGTATCGTTTGCTGTGGTGTCCCTCCGGTTCACTACTGCACTGTTCCCGCCCTTATCCGTTCGAACGAGTTTAAGTCTCAAGTCTTCGTTGTTGTCTGGAGTTACTTTCCACAAGGTTGCAGAGGCTCTCTTGATCCGAGTATGGTGTATCCAGGAGTTCTGTCCCTTTACCTTAATTGCCGTGTAGGTGGAGAGGAGGACTTGAAAAGGTCCGGCCCACTGTGGTTCCAGAGTTTTTTCTGTAAGAGACTTAACATATACATAGTCCCCTGGTTGTATATCGTGAACAGGCCCATCCAGACCCCTACGACGTGTTCCCATTGCATGTTTTTCAATTCTTTTTAATTGTTTGTTTAGTGCCACCATATAGGAGGTCATTATTTCTTCACCAATTTGTGAAGACGTTCCCTTTTGTACCCCATAGGGTCGTCCATATAGAATTTCGAATGGACTAAGCCCTTCTCTTGCTCTTGGTCTGGTTCGTATTCGTATAAGAGCTAATGGTAAAGTTAGATTAGTTTCCTGACCCAACTTGACAATCTGTTGTTTGATTGGGTGATTCATTTTCTCCACCTGGCCACTTGATTGTGGTCGGTAAGAGGTATGTAATTGCCACTCTATCCCTAGATGGTGGCTAATTGCTTGTACTATTCTGGACACAAAATGTGGTCCTCTATCCGATGACATTACTGCTGCGACTCCAAACCTAGGTACTATTTCCTGGAGCAGTATTTTGGTTACTTCCCAGGCTTTAGCAGTTCCGCACGGGAAAGCTTCTGGCCAGCCTGAAAAGGTATCCGTAAGTACTAATAAGTATCGATACCCCCCTTTTCTAGGGAGTTCTGAGAAATCAATCTGCCAACGTTGTCCCGGACCATTCCCCTTTCCGATTTTTTCAAGTTTCGGCCCTTTTACAACTTTAGGATTAGTCTGGAGACAAAGATCACATTGTTGAGTTACTTGTCTAACGGTAGTGTCTAAGTTTCACGCTATTATGTTCCTGATGAGATCTTTATATAGGGCTTCTGCCCCCCCCTCCCCCCAGTGTCTTTTTCTATGTTCTTCTCGGACTACTGACCATATCATGTAGGAGGGAATTACTACCCTCCCGTGTGAGGGGTAGTAATTGGCCCACCCTTCCTCATTATATGACCCCTTTAGATCATTAATAAGTTTGCCGACTTCCTTTGTGTATTCTGGTTTACCTTCTAGAAATACCTGTCCATCAGGTATTAGCGCACCCTCTACCTTGATTGTTTCTCTAGCTGCTTGTTTTGCTTCCCTATCTGCCAGCTCATTTCCTCTTTCCAATTCTGTGCTCACTTTCTGGTGTGCTTTAATATGCATAATTGCCACCTTTTTGGGAAGCTGGACTGCATTCAGGATTTTCAAAATCCCTTCTGCGTGTTTGATGGTTTTTCCATGAGAATTTAACAGTCCTCTTTCCTTCCATATTGCTCCATGGGCATGTACCACCCCAAAGGCATATTTAGGGTCAGTCCAAATGTTTACAGTCCTTCCCTGGGCTCTCTCCAGGGCTCAGGTAAGGGCTATGATCTCGGCCTTTTGGGCTGAGACGTCGGCTGATAGTGGCCTGGACTCTATCACCTTTTCAAAAGTGGTAACAGCATATCCGGAATGTCGCCTTCCATTTAACATATAGCTGCTTCCATCAGTGAACCAATGTTCGGCTCCATCGACAGGGACATCTTTAAGATCCGTTCGACTAGAATACATGGTTTCAATTGTTTCCAAGCAGTCATGACTCACCGGCTCCCCGATGTTCCCATCAAGGAATGAGGCCGGATTGATGATGTTTGTGGTCACGATTTCAACATCATCCTGTTCAACCATTATAGCTTGATATTTCAGGAACCTTTGTGGGGAAAGCCAATGCCCTCCTTTTGCTTCAAGGACCGCAGATACAGTCTGGGAAACTAGGACAGTCATTTTCTGGCCTAGAGTGAACTTTCAGGCTTCTTGAATGTTTAGAATGACAGCTGCTACTGCTCTCAGACAGCTGGGCCACTGTCGCAGTTCAGCCCTGATCAGGACCAGACTACACAGTCTCTCTCTCGCTCCCCCCACCCTCCGAGAGAATAGGGGGAGATGATATAAGAAAAACGGCTCGAGGTTTGAGATAAGGACGGGAAGAAATTTGTAAAGTTACCGTTACAGGCAAAACAGACTCGACTTGGGGAAAAACACTCATTTATTTCTAAAACTAGCAGGAGAATGAGACAGGGAACAAGATAACCTCCCCCCACTCCTCCCTCTTCCCGGGCTTAACATTATCTCTACTACCTTCCCCTCCCGAGCAGCATGGAGGGGGGGTCGGGGGCGGGGGGGGGGGAATGGGGGTCGCAGTCAGTTCATCACGCGTTGTTTTACGCCTCTGTGTCATCGTTGGGGGAAGAACTACTTGCATTCCTCCTCTGCTCCAGCGTGGGGTCCCTCCCACGGGCCACAGTCCTCCGTGAAACTGCCCCGGCATGGGTCATCTCTTCCACAGGGTGCAGTCCCTCTAGAACAGCTGTCCCAGCGGGCCCTCCACGGGGCACAGTCTCCTTCAGGCCTCTACCTGTTCCGGCGTGGGGTCCTCCACAGGCTGCAGGTGGACCTCTGCCCCTCCGTGGACCTCCATGGGCTGCAGGGGGACAACCTGCTCCACCATGGTCGTCACCACGAGTTGCAGAGGAATCTTGGCCAGAAGCCATATTACTCCTCCCCCTCCTTCTTCACTGACCTTGGCGTCTGCAGCCGTTCCTCGCAACAGGCTGGCAGACGCCTCTCAGGATCCTTTTTACATCTTATTCACTTCAACTGCTCCTCTCCACTTCTTGCAGCCAGGCCGGGCCGAGTTGGGCCCAGTCGGCTGCCCGGCGGGAGGCCAGAGGGTGAGGCCTGCAAGGCCCACAAGGCTCGCGCTTCCCCCTCTCTGCCCCCCGCTCAGCTGCTTCACATCTCTCCCTTTTTTTTTTTCTGTTTCCCCCTTCTTAAATATGTTATAGCAGAGGCATTATCACAGAACAGTCTGCTACCAATTGGCTCGGCCTTGGCCAGCAGTGGGTCCGCCCTAGGCCCGGCCAAGTCCACTGAACAAAGGGGAGCGACTTCTAGCAGTTTCCTACAGAAGCTACCACCTTAGCACCCCCCCCACTAACAAAACCAGAACAGCCACCCTTTCGCAGCGGCATCCAGCTGTTTGGAGAAGTATGCTACCGCCCGTCTGTATGGTCCCAAATCTTGTGCCAATATTCCTAGTGCCATTCCTTGTTTTTCGTGGGAAAATAGAAAAAATGGCTTACTCACATCAGGAAGTCCCAATGCTGATGCCGACATCAGGGCTTTCTTCAGCTGATGGAAGGCTCGATCTGACTCAGCATCCCACTGGAGATCCTTTTGGTTAGCTGCTATCAGGGAATAGAGTGGCTTAAACAGGCAGACCATAATCACATAGCCAAAGTTGGCACCACCCTGTCATTCCTAAGAATGTCCGTAGTTCCTTTATAGTTTGTGGTCGGGGGCTTTGGCATATGGCCTCTTTCCGGGCTTGTCCTAGGATCCGTTGTCCGGCACTGATCTCGTACCCCAGGTACGTGACCTGGGGTTGTAACAACGCCTGTGCCTTTTTCTTAGAAACCCGATATCCCTGTAGTCCCAGGAAATTTAACAGACTCACGGTCCAAATGACACAGGATTCTTTGGTTCTGGTTGCAATAAGAAGGTCGTCTACATACTGTAACACCTTCCCTTCTTCTGAAGGTGGTTCCCATGATTCCAAGTCCTTTGCTAGCTGATTCCTCAAAACTGTGGGGCACGAGAAGTGCCTGCTCCGGAGGCTTCTTGCGAGCAGCGCTAAAAGCACGCGAACATCGCGTTTCTGTGCTTTCCTGAACAGCTTGCGCTGGGACAGTTACAGCCGTGTTTTGCAAGCTGTCCGGGGTTCTGAGGCACTAAAAGTGCGGATGTGTGGCGACTGTCCAAGACGAGAACCGGCTGCTCTGAAAGCCCTTCCTGCTCTTCACGTACGCTTTCTAGCAGCTCTACGGACACACACGCGTCAGCCTCTTCACTGTCCGACACAGCTAGCACGCTGGCAGTTACCGTCAACTTGGGAGCAGCCGCGCAGAAGGCAGTCGCCCTGCAACCGGCGAACAGCGCACATTCGCGGCTACACGCGAGCTGGCCGCACTCGGAGCTTTCGCGGCTCTTCTCTCGCTCTTTCCCGCAGAGCTCCGGCGATGCACAACTCGAACCGCGAAAGCCGCAATGAGCTTTGTGCAAGCTGCGCAGAAGAAACAAGGCACTAAACCGGCAAATGTCCAGCTAATCTCCAACGTGAAAAGGCTCAGCAAGGAAAGCTCTTGCTAACAGCCCAGAAGCATTGCGACGCTTCTCTGGATGATTTGCCCACCAACACTTCACATCAGCTCAAGCCGGCTGCCCGGAGGAAAAGAGGCTAGGAAAGATCGTAGCAGGCACGGTTGTTGCTGCACGAGAAGTGCCTGCTCCGGAGGCTTCTTGCGAGCAGCGCTAAAAGCACGCGAACATCGCGTTTCTGTGCTTTCCTGAACAGCTTGCGCTGGGACAGTTACAGCCGTGTTTTGCAAGCTGTCCGGGGTTCTGAGGCACTAAAAGTGCGGATGTGTGGCGACTGTGCAAGACGAGAACCGGCTGCTCTGAAAGCCCTTCCTGCTCGTCACGTACGCTTTCTAGCAGCTCTACGGACACACACGCGTCAGCCTCTTCACTGTCCTACACAGCTAGCACGCTGGCAGTTACCGTCAACTTGGAAGCAGCCGCGCAGAAGGCACTCGCCCTGCAACCGGCGAACAGCGCACATTCGCGGCTACACGCGAGCTGGCCGCACTCGGAGCTTTCGCGGCTCTTCTCTCGCTCTTTCCCGCAGAGCTCCGGCGATGCACAACTCGAACCGCGAAAGCCGCAATGAGCTTTGTGCAAGCTGCGCAGAAGAAACAAGGCACTAAACCGGCAAATGTCCAGCTAATCTCCAACGTGAAAAGGCTCAGCAAGGAAAGCTCTTGCTAACAGCCCAGAAGCATTGCGACGCTTCTCTGGATGATTTGCCCACCAACACTTCACATCAGCTCAAGCCGGCTGCCCGGAGGAAAAGAGGCTAGGAAAGATCGTAGCAGGCACGGTTGTTGCTGCACGAGAAGTGCCTGCTCCGGAGGCTTCTTGCGAGCAGCGCTAAAAGCACGCGAACATCGCGTTTCTGTGCTTTCCTGAACAGCTTGCGCTGGGACAGTTACAGCCGTGTTTTGCAAGCTGTCCGGGGTTCTGAGGCACTAAAAGTGCGGATGTGTGGCGACTGTGCAAGACGAGAACCGGCTGCTCTGAAAGCCCTTCCTGCTCGTCACGTACGCTTTCTAGCAGCTCTACGGACACACACGCGTCAGCCTCTTCACTGTCCTACACAGCTAGCACGCTGGCAGTTACCGTCAACTTGGAAGCAGCCGCGCAGAAGGCAGTCGCCCTGCAACCGGCGAACAGCGCACATTCGCGGCTACACGCGAGCTGGCCGCACTCGGAGCTTTCGCGGCTCTTCTCTCGCTCTTTCTCGCAGAGCTCCGGCGATGCACAACTCGAACCGCGAAAGCCGCAATGAGCTTTGTGCAAGCTGCGCAGAAGAAACAAGGCACTAAACCGGCAAATGTCCAGCTAATCTCCAACGTGAAAAGGCTCAGCAAGGAAAGCTCTTGCTAACAGCCCAGAAGCATTGCGACTCTTCTCTGGATGATTTGCCCACCAACACTTCACATCAGCTCAAGCCGGCTGCCCGGAGGAAAAGAGGCTAGGAAAGATCGTAGCAGGCACGGTTGTTGCTGCACGAGAAGTGCCTGCTCCGGAGGCTTCTTGCGAGCAGCGCTAAAAGCACGCGAACATCGCGTTTCTGTGCTTTCCTGAACAGCTTGCGCTGGGACAGTTACAGCCGTGTTTTGCAAGCTGTCCGGGGTTCTGAGGCACTAAAAGTGCGGATGTGTGGCGACTGTGCAAGACGAGAACCGGCTGCTCTGAAAGCCCTTCCTGCTCGTCACGTACGCTTTCTAGCAGCTCTACGGACACACACGCGTCAGCCTCTTCACTGTCCTACACAGCTAGCACGCTGGCAGTTACCGTCAACTTGGAAGCAGCCGCGCAGAAGGCAGTCGCCCTGCAAACGGCGAACAGCGCACATTCGCGGCTACACGCGAGCTGGCCGCACTCGGAGCTTTCGCGGCTCTTCTCTCGCTCTTTCCCGCAGAGCTCCGGCGATGCACAACTCGAACCGCGAAAGCCGCAATGAGCTTTGTGCAAGCTGCGCAGAAGAAACAAGGCACTAAACCGGCAAATGTCCAGCTAATCTCCAACGTGAAAAGGCTCAGCAAGGAAAGCTCTTGCTAACAGCCCAGAAGCATTGCGACGCTTCTCTGGATGATTTGCCCACCAACACTTCACATCAGCTCAAGCCGGCTGCCCGGAGGAAAAGAGGCTAGGAAAGATCGTAGCAGGCACGGTTGTTGCTGCACGAGAAGTGCCTGCTCCGGAGGCTTCTTGCGAGCAGCGCTAAAAGCACGCGAACATCGCGTTTCTGTGCTTTCCTGAACAGCTTGCGCTGGGACAGTTACAGCCGTGTTTTGCAAGCTGTCCGGGGTTCTGAGGCACTAAAAGTGCGGATGTGTGGCGACTGTCCAAGACGAGAACCGGCTGCTCTGAAAGCCCTTCCTGCTCGTCACGTACGCTTTCTAGCAGCTCTACGGACACACACGCGTCAGCCTCTTCACTGTCCTACACAGCTAGCACGCTGGCAGTTACCGTCAACTTGGAAGCAGCCGCGCAGAAGGCACTCGCCCTGCAACCGGCGAACAGCGCACATTCGCGGCTACACGCGAGCTGGCCGCACTCGGAGCTTTCGCGGCTCTTCTCTCGCTCTTTCCCGCAGAGCTCCGGCGATGCACAACTCGAACCGCGAAAGCCGCAATGAGCTTTGTGCAAGCTGCGCAGAAGAAACAAGGCACTAAACCGGCAAATGTCCAGCTAATCTCCAACGTGAAAAGGCTCAGCAAGGAAAGCTCTTGCTAACAGCCCAGAAGCATTGCGACGCTTCTCTGGATGATTTGCCCACCAACACTTCACATCAGCTCAAGCCGGCTGCCCGGAGGAAAAGAGGCTAGGAAAGATCGTAGCAGGCACGGTTGTTGCTGCACGAGAAGTGCCTGCTCCGGAGGCTTCTTGCGAGCAGCGCTAAAAGCACGCGAACATCGCGTTTCTGTGCTTTCCTGAACAGCTTGCGCTGGGACAGTTACAGCCGTGTTTTGCAAGCTGTCCGGGGTTCTGAGGCACTAAAAGTGCGGATGTGTGGCGACTGTCCAAGACGAGAACCGGCTGCTCTGAAAGCCCTTCCTGCTCGTCACGTACGCTTTCTAGCAGCTCTACGGACACACACGCGTCAGCCTCTTCACTGTCCTACACAGCTAGCACGCTGGCAGTTACCGTCAACTTGGAAGCAGCCGCGCAGAAGGCACTCGCCCTGCAACCGGCGAACAGCGCACATTCGCGGCTACACGCGAGCTGGCCGCACTCGGAGCTTTCGCGGCTCTTCTCTCGCTCTTTCCCGCAGAGCTCCGGCGATGCACAACTCGAACCGCGAAAGCCGCAATGAGCTTTGTGCAAGCTGCGCAGAAGAAACAAGGCACTAAACCGGCAAATGTCCAGCTAATCTCCAACGTGAAAAGGCTCAGCAAGGAAAGCTCTTGCTAACAGCCCAGAAGCATTGCGACGCTTCTCTGGATGATTTGCCCACCAACACTTCACATCAGCTCAAGCCGGCTGCCCGGAGGAAAAGAGGCTAGGAAAGATCGTAGCAGGCACGGTTGTTGCTGCACGAGAAGTGCCTGCTCCGGAGGCTTCTTGCGAGCAGCGCTAAAAGCACGCGAACATCGCGTTTCTGTGCTTTCCTGAACAGCTTGCGCTGGGACAGTTACAGCCGTGTTTTGCAAGCTGTCCGGGGTTCTGAGGCACTAAAAGTGCGGATGTGTGGCGACTGTGCAAGACGAGAACCGGCTGCTCTGAAAGCCCTTCCTGCTCGTCACGTACGCTTTCTAGCAGCTCTACGGACACACACGCGTCAGCCTCTTCACTGTCCTACACAGCTAGCACGCTGGCAGTTACCGTCAACTTGGAAGCAGCCGCGCAGAAGGCAGTCGCCCTGCAACCGGCGAACAGCGCACATTCGCGGCTACACGCGAGCTGGCCGCACTCGGAGCTTTCGCGGCTCTTCTCTCGCTCTTTCCCGCAGAGCTCCGGCGATGCACAACTCGAACCGCGAAAGCCGCAATGAGCTTTGTGCAAGCTGCGCAGAAGAAACAAGGCACTAAACCGGCAAATGTCCAGCTAATCTCCAACGTGAAAAGGCTCAGCAAGGAAAGCTCTTGCTAACAGCCCAGAAGCATTGCGACGCTTCTCTGGATGATTTGCCCACCAACACTTCACATCAGCTCAAGCCGGCTGCCCGGAGGAAAAGAGGCTAGGAAAGATCGTAGCAGGCACGGTTGTTGCTGCACGAGAAGTGCCTGCTCCGGAGGCTTCTTGCGAGCAGCGCTAAAAGCACGCGAACATCGCGTTTCTGTGCTTTCCTGAACAGCTTGCGCTGGGACAGTTACAGCCGTGTTTTGCAAGCTGTCCGGGGTTCTGAGGCACTAAAAGTGCGGATGTGTGGCGACTGTGCAAGACGAGAACCGGCTGCTCTGAAAGCCCTTCCTGCTCGTCACGTACGCTTTCTAGCAGCTCTACGGACACACACGCGTCAGCCTCTTCACTGTCCTACACAGCTAGCACGCTGGCAGTTACCGTCAACTTGGAAGCAGCCGCGCAGAAGGCAGTCGCCCTGCAACCGGCGAACAGCGCACATTCGCGGCTACACGCGAGCTGGCCGCACTCGGAGCTTTCGCGGCTCTTCTCTCGCTCTTTCCCGCAGAGCTCCGGCGATGCACAACTCGAACCGCGAAAGCCGCAATGAGCTTTGTGCAAGCTGCGCAGAAGAAACAAGGCACTAAACCGGCAAATGTCCAGCTAATCTCCAACGTGAAAAGGCTCAGCAAGGAAAGCTCTTGCTAACAGCCCAGAAGCATTGCGACGCTTCTCTGGATGATTTGCCCACCAACACTTCACATCAGCTCAAGCCGGCTGCCCGGAGGAAAAGAGGCTAGGAAAGATCGTAGCAGGCACGGTTGTTGCTGCACGAGAAGTGCCTGCTCCGGAGGCTTCTTGCGAGCAGCGCTAAAAGCACGCGAACATCGCGTTTCTGTGCTTTCCTGAACAGCTTGCGCTGGGACAGTTACAGCCGTGTTTTGCAAGCTGTCCGGGGTTCTGAGGCACTAAAAGTGCGGATGTGTGGCGACTGTGCAAGACGAGAACCGGCTGCTCTGAAAGCCCTTCCTGCTCGTCACGTACGCTTTCTAGCAGCTCTACGGACACACACGCGTCAGCCTCTTCACTGTCCTACACAGCTAGCACGCTGGCACTTACCGTCAACTTGGAAGCAGCCGCGCAGAAGGCAGTCGCCCTGCAACCGGCGAACAGCGCACATTCGCGGCTACACGCGAGCTGGCCGCACTCGGAGCTTTCGCGGCTCTTCTCTCGCTCTTTCCCGCAGAGCTCCGGCGATGCACAACTCGAACCGCGAAAGCCGCAATGAGCTTTGTGCAAGCTGCGCAGAAGAAACAAGGCACTAAACCGGCAAATGTCCAGCTAATCTCCAACGTGAAAAGGCTCAGCAAGGAAAGCTCTTGCTAACAGCCCAGAAGCATTGCGACGCTTCTCTGGATGATTTGCCCACCAACACTTCACATCAGCTCAAGCCGGCTGCCCGGAGGAAAAGAGGCTAGGAAAGATCGTAGCAGGCACGGTTGTTGCTGCACGAGAAGTGCCTGCTCCGGAGGCTTCTTGCGAGCAGCGCTAAAAGCACGCGAACATCGCGTTTCTGTGCTTTCCTGAACAGCTTGCGCTGGGACAGTTACAGCCGTGTTTTGCAAGCTGTCCGGGGTTCTGAGGCACTAAAAGTGCGGATGTGTGGCGACTGTGCAAGACGAGAACCGGCTGCTCTGAAAGCCCTTCCTGCTCGTCACGTACGCTTTCTAGCAGCTCTACGGACACACACGCGTCAGCCTCTTCACTGTCCTACACAGCTAGCACGCTGGCAGTTACCGTCAACTTGGAAGCAGCCGCGCAGAAGGCACTCGCCCTGCAACCGGCGAACAGCGCACATTCGCGGCTACACGCGAGCTGGCCGCACTCGGAGCTTTCGCGGCTCTTCTCTCGCTCTTTCCCGCAGAGCTCCGGCGATGCACAACTCGAACCGCGAAAGCCGCAATGAGCTTTGTGCAAGCTGCGCAGAAGAAACAAGGCACTAAACCGGCAAATGTCCAGCTAATCTCCAACGTGAAAAGGCTCAGCAAGGAAAGCTCTTGCTAACAGCCCAGAAGCATTGCGACGCTTCTCTGGATGATTTGCCCACCAACACTTCACATCAGCTCAAGCCGGCTGCCCGGAGGAAAAGAGGCTAGGAAAGATCGTAGCAGGCACGGTTGTTGCTGCACGAGAAGTGCCTGCTCCGGAGGCTTCTTGCGAGCAGCGCTAAAAGCACGCGAACATCGCGTTTCTGTGCTTTCCTGAACAGCTTGCGCTGGGACAGTTACAGCCGTGTTTTGCAAGCTGTCCGGGGTTCTGAGGCACTAAAAGTGCGGATGTGTGGCGACTGTGCAAGACGAGAACCGGCTGCTCTGAAAGCCCTTCCTGCTCGTCACGTACGCTTTCTAGCAGCTCTACGGACACACACGCGTCAGCCTCTTCACTGTCCTACACAGCTAGCACGCTGGCACTTACCGTCAACTTGGAAGCAGCCGCGCAGAAGGCAGTCGCCCTGCAACCGGCGAACAGCGCACATTCGCGGCTACACGCGAGCTGGCCGCACTCGGAGCTTTCGCGGCTCTTCTCTCGCTCTTTCCCGCAGAGCTCCGGCGATGCACAACTCGAACCGCGAAAGCCGCAATGAGCTTTGTGCAAGCTGCGCAGAAGAAACAAGGCACTAAACCGGCAAATGTCCAGCTAATCTCCAACGTGAAAAGGCTCAGCAAGGAAAGCTCTTGCTAACAGCCCAGAAGCATTGCGACGCTTCTCTGGATGATTTGCCCACCAACACTTCACATCAGCTCAAGCCGGCTGCCCGGAGGAAAAGAGGCTAGGAAAGATCGTAGCAGGCACGGTTGTTGCTGCACGAGAAGTGCCTGCTCCGGAGGCTTCTTGCGAGCAGCGCTAAAAGCACGCGAACATCGCGTTTCTGTGCTTTCCTGAACAGCTTGCGCTGGGACAGTTACAGCCGTGTTTTGCAAGCTGTCCGGGGTTCTGAGGCACTAAAAGTGCGGATGTGTGGCGACTGTGCAAGACGAGAACCGGCTGCTCTGAAAGCCCTTCCTGCTCGTCACGTACGCTTTCTAGCAGCTCTACGGACACACACGCGTCAGCCTCTTCACTGTCCTACACAGCTAGCACGCTGGCACTTACCGTCAACTTGGAAGCAGCCGCGCAGAAGGCACTCGCCCTGCAACCGGCGAACAGCGCACATTCGCGGCTACACGCGAGCTGGCCGCACTCGGAGCTTTCGCGGCTCTTCTCTCGCTCTTTCTCGCAGAGCTCCGGCGATGCACAACTCGAACCGCGAAAGCCGCAATGAGCTTTGTGCAAGCTGCGCAGAAGAAACAAGGCACTAAACCGGCAAATGTCCAGCTAATCTCCAACGTGAAAAGGCTCAGCAAGGAAAGCTCTTGCTAACAGCCCAGAAGCATTGCGACGCTTCTCTGGATGATTTGCCCACCAACACTTCACATCAGCTCAAGCCGGCTGCCCGGAGGAAAAGAGGCTAGGAAAGATCGTAGCAGGCACGGTTGTTGCTGCACGAGAAGTGCCTGCTCCGGAGGCTTCTTGCGAGCAGCGCTAAAAGCACGCGAACATCGCGTTTCTGTGCTTTCCTGAACAGCTTGCGCTGGGACAGTTACAGCCGTGTTTTGCAAGCTGTCCGGGGTTCTGAGGCACTAAAAGTGCGGATGTGTGGCGACTGTCCAAGACGAGAACCGGCTGCTCTGAAAGCCCTTCCTGCTCGTCACGTACGCTTTCTAGCAGCTCTACGGACACACGCGTCAGCCTCTTCACTGTCCTACACAGCTAGCACGCTGGCAGTTACCGTCAACTTGGAAGCAGCCGCGCAGAAGGCACTCGCCCTGCAACCGGCGAACAGCGCACATTCGCGGCTACACGCGAGCTGGCCGCACTCGGAGCTTTCGCGGCTCTTCTCTCGCTCTTTCCCGCAGAGCTCCGGCGATGCACAACTCGAACCGCGAAAGCCGCAATGAGCTTTGTGCAAGCTGCGCAGAAGAAACAAGGCACTAAACCGGCAAATGTCCAGCTAATCTCCAACGTGAAAAGGCTCAGCAAGGAAAGCTCTTGCTAACAGCCCAGAAGCATTGCGACTCTTCTCTGGATGATTTGCCCACCAACACTTCACATCAGCTCAAGCCGGCTGCCCGGAGGAAAAGAGGCTAGGAAAGATCGTAGCAGGCACGGTTGTTGCTGCACGAGAAGTGCCTGCTCCGGAGGCTTCTTGCGAGCAGCGCTAAAAGCACGCGAACATCGCGTTTCTGTGCTTTCCTGAACAGCTTGCGCTGGGACAGTTACAGCCGTGTTTTGCAAGCTGTCCGGGGTTCTGAGGCACTAAAAGTGCGGATGTGTGGCGACTGTGCAAGACGAGAACCGGCTGCTCTGAAAGCCCTTCCTGCTCGTCACGTACGCTTTCTAGCAGCTCTACGGACACACACGCGTCAGCCTCTTCACTGTCCTACACAGCTAGCACGCTGGCAGTTACCGTCAACTTGGAAGCAGCCGCGCAGAAGGCACTCGCCCTGCAACCGGCGAACAGCGCACATTCGCGGCTACACGCGAGCTGGCCGCACTCGGAGCTTTCGCGGCTCTTCTCTCGCTCTTTCCCGCAGAGCTCCGGCGATGCACAACTCGAACCGCGAAAGCCGCAATGAGCTTTGTGCAAGCTGCGCAGAAGAAACAAGGCACTAAACCGGCAAATGTCCAGCTAATCTCCAACGTGAAAAGGCTCAGCAAGGAAAGCTCTTGCTAACAGCCCAGAAGCATTGCGACGCTTCTCTGGATGATTTGCCCACCAACACTTCACATCAGCTCAAGCCGGCTGCCCGGAGGAAAAGAGGCTAGGAAAGATCGTAGCAGGCACGGTTGTTGCTGCACGAGAAGTGCCTGCTCCGGAGGCTTCTTGCGAGCAGCGCTAAAAGCACGCGAACATCGCGTTTCTGTGCTTTCCTGAACAGCTTGCGCTGGGACAGTTACAGCCGTGTTTTGCAAGCTGTCCGGGGTTCTGAGGCACTAAAAGTGCGGATGTGTGGCGACTGTGCAAGACGAGAACCGGCTGCTCTGAAAGCCCTTCCTGCTCGTCACGTACGCTTTCTAGCAGCTCTACGGACACACACGCGTCAGCCTCTTCACTGTCCTACACAGCTAGCACGCTGGCAGTTACCGTCAACTTGGAAGCAGCCGCGCAGAAGGCACTCGCCCTGCAACCGGCGAACAGCGCACATTCGCGGCTACACGCGAGCTGGCCGCACTCGGAGCTTTCGCGGCTCTTCTCTCGCTCTTTCCCGCAGAGCTCCGGCGATGCACAACTCGAACCGCGAAAGCCGCAATGAGCTTTGTGCAAGCTGCGCAGAAGAAACAAGGCACTAAACCGGCAAATGTCCAGCTAATCTCCAACGTGAAAAGGCTCAGCAAGGAAAGCTCTTGCTAACAGCCCAGAAGCATTGCGACGCTTCTCTGGATGATTTGCCCACCAACACTTCACATCAGCTCAAGCCGGCTGCCCGGAGGAAAAGAGGCTAGGAAAGATCGTAGCAGGCACGGTTGTTGCTGCACGAGAAGTGCCTGCTCCGGAGGCTTCTTGCGAGCAGCGCTAAAAGCACGCGAACATCGCGTTTCTGTGCTTTCCTGAACAGCTTGCGCTGGGACAGTTACAGCCGTGTTTTGCAAGCTGTCCGGGGTTCTGAGGCACTAAAAGTGCGGATGTGTGGCGACTGTGCAAGACGAGAACCGGCTGCTCTGAAAGCCCTTCCTGCTCTTCACGTACGCTTTCTAGCAGCTCTACGGACACACACGCGTCAGCCTCTTCACTGTCCTACACAGCTAGCACGCTGGCACTTACCGTCAACTTGGAAGCAGCCGCGCAGAAGGCACTCGCCCTGCAACCGGCGAACAGCGCACATTCGCGGCTACACGCGAGCTGGCCGCACTCGGAGCTTTCGCGGCTCTTCTCTCGCTCTTTCCCGCAGAGCTCCGGCGATGCACAACTCGAACCGCGAAAGCCGCAATGAGCTTTGTGCAAGCTGCGCAGAAGAAACAAGGCACTAAACCGGCAAATGTCCAGCTAATCTCCAACGTGAAAAGGCTCAGCAAGGAAAGCTCTTGCTAACAGCCCAGAAGCATTGCGACGCTTCTCTGGATGATTTGCCCACCAACACTTCACATCAGCTCAAGCCGGCTGCCCGGAGGAAAAGAGGCTAGGAAAGATCGTAGCAGGCACGGTTGTTGCTGCACGAGAAGTGCCTGCTCCGGAGGCTTCTTGCGAGCAGCGCTAAAAGCACGCGAACATCGCGTTTCTGTGCTTTCCTGAACAGCTTGCGCTGGGACAGTTACAGCCGTGTTTTGCAAGCTGTCCGGGGTTCTGAGGCACTAAAAGTGCGGATGTGTGGCGACTGTGCAAGACGAGAACCGGCTGCTCTGAAAGCCCTTCCTGCTCGTCACGTACGCTTTCTAGCAGCTCTACGGACACACACGCGTCAGCCTCTTCACTGTCCTACACAGCTAGCACGCTGGCAGTTACCGTCAACTTGGAAGCAGCCGCGCAGAAGGCACTCGCCCTGCAACCGGCGAACAGCGCACATTCGCGGCTACACGCGAGCTGGCCGCACTCGGAGCTTTCGCGGCTCTTCTCTCGCTCTTTCCCGCAGAGCTCCGGCGATGCACAACTCGAACCGCGAAAGCCGCAATGAGCTTTGTGCAAGCTGCGCAGAAGAAACAAGGCACTAAACCGGCAAATGTCCAGCTAATCTCCAACGTGAAAAGGCTCAGCAAGGAAAGCTCTTGCTAACAGCCCAGAAGCATTGCGACGCTTCTCTGGATGATTTGCCCACCAACACTTCACATCAGCTCAAGCCGGCTGCCCGGAGGAAAAGAGGCTAGGAAAGATCGTAGCAGGCACGGTTGTTGCTGCACGAGAAGTGCCTGCTCCGGAGGCTTCTTGCGAGCAGCGCTAAAAGCACGCGAACATCGCGTTTCTGTGCTTTCCTGAACAGCTTGCGCTGGGACAGTTACAGCCGTGTTTTGCAAGCTGTCCGGGGTTCTGAGGCACTAAAAGTGCGGATGTGTGGCGACTGTGCAAGACGAGAACCGGCTGCTCTGAAAGCCCTTCCTGCTCGTCACGTACGCTTTCTAGCAGCTCTACGGACACACACGCGTCAGCCTCTTCACTGTCCTACACAGCTAGCACGCTGGCAGTTACCGTCAACTTGGAAGCAGCCGCGCAGAAGGCACTCGCCCTGCAACCGGCGAACAGCGCACATTCGCGGCTACACGCGAGCTGGCCGCACTCGGAGCTTTCGCGGCTCTTCTCTCGCTCTTTCCCGCAGAGCTCCGGCGATGCACAACTCGAACCGCGAAAGCCGCAATGAGCTTTGTGCAAGCTGCGCAGAAGAAACAAGGCACTAAACCGGCAAATGTCCAGCTAATCTCCAACGTGAAAAGGCTCAGCAAGGAAAGCTCTTGCTAACAGCCCAGAAGCATTGCGACGCTTCTCTGGATGATTTGCCCACCAACACTTCACATCAGCTCAAGCCGGCTGCCCGGAGGAAAAGAGGCTAGGAAAGATCGTAGCAGGCACGGTTGTTGCTGCACGAGAAGTGCCTGCTCCGGAGGCTTCTTGCGAGCAGCGCTAAAAGCACGCGAACATCGCGTTTCTGTGCTTTCCTGAACAGCTTGCGCTGGGACAGTTACAGCCGTGTTTTGCAAGCTGTCCGGGGTTCTGAGGCACTAAAAGTGCGGATGTGTGGCGACTGTGCAAGACGAGAACCGGCTGCTCTGAAAGCCCTTCCTGCTCGTCACGTACGCTTTCTAGCAGCTCTACGGACACACACGCGTCAGCCTCTTCACTGTCCTACACAGCTAGCACGCTGGCACTTACCGTCAACTTGGAAGCAGCCGCGCAGAAGGCACTCGCCCTGCAACCGGCGAACAGCGCACATTCGCGGCTACACGCGAGCTGGCCGCACTCGGAGCTTTCGCGGCTCTTCTCTCGCTCTTTCCCGCAGAGCTCCGGCGATGCACAACTCGAACCGCGAAAGCCGCAATGAGCTTTGTGCAAGCTGCGCAGAAGAAACAAGGCACTAAACCGGCAAATGTCCAGCTAATCTCCAACGTGAAAAGGCTCAGCAAGGAAAGCTCTTGCTAACAGCCCAGAAGCATTGCGACGCTTCTCTGGATGATTTGCCCACCAACACTTCACATCAGCTCAAGCCGGCTGCCCGGAGGAAAAGAGGCTAGGAAAGATCGTAGCAGGCACGGTTGTTGCTGCACGAGAAGTGCCTGCTCCGGAGGCTTCTTGCGAGCAGCGCTAAAAGCACGCGAACATCGCGTTTCTGTGCTTTCCTGAACAGCTTGCGCTGGGACAGTTACAGCCGTGTTTTGCAAGCTGTCCGGGGTTCTGAGGCACTAAAAGTGCGGATGTGTGGCGACTGTGCAAGACGAGAACCGGCTGCTCTGAAAGCCCTTCCTGCTCGTCACGTACGCTTTCTAGCAGCTCTACGGACACACACGCGTCAGCCTCTTCACTGTCCTACACAGCTAGCACGCTGGCAGTTACCGTCAACTTGGAAGCAGCCGCGCAGAAGGCACTCGCCCTGCAACCGGCGAACAGCGCACATTCGCGGCTACACGCGAGCTGGCCGCACTCGGAGCTTTCGCGGCTCTTCTCTCGCTCTTTCCCGCAGAGCTCCGGCGATGCACAACTCGAACCGCGAAAGCCGCAATGAGCTTTGTGCAAGCTGCGCAGAAGAAACAAGGCACTAAACCGGCAAATGTCCAGCTAATCTCCAACGTGAAAAGGCTCAGCAAGGAAAGCTCTTGCTAACAGCCCAGAAGCATTGCGACGCTTCTCTGGATGATTTGCCCACCAACACTTCACATCAGCTCAAGCCGGCTGCCCGGAGGAAAAGAGGCTAGGAAAGATCGTAGCAGGCACGGTTGTTGCTGCACGAGAAGTGCCTGCTCCGGAGGCTTCTTGCGAGCAGCGCTAAAAGCACGCGAACATCGCGTTTCTGTGCTTTCCTGAACAGCTTGCGCTGGGACAGTTACAGCCGTGTTTTGCAAGCTGTCCGGGGTTCTGAGGCACTAAAAGTGCGGATGTGTGGCGACTGTGCAAGACGAGAACCGGCTGCTCTGAAAGCCCTTCCTGCTCGTCACGTACGCTTTCTAGCAGCTCTACGGACACACACGCGTCAGCCTCTTCACTGTCCTACACAGCTAGCACGCTGGCAGTTACCGTCAACTTGGAAGCAGCCGCGCAGAAGGCAGTCGCCCTGCAACCGGCGAACAGCGCACATTCGCGGCTACACGCGAGCTGGCCGCACTCGGAGCTTTCGCGGCTCTTCTCTCGCTCTTTCCCGCAGAGCTCCGGCGATGCACAACTCGAACCGCGAAAGCCGCAATGAGCTTTGTGCAAGCTGCGCAGAAGAAACAAGGCACTAAACCGGCAAATGTCCAGCTAATCTCCAACGTGAAAAGGCTCAGCAAGGAAAGCTCTTGCTAACAGCCCAGAAGCATTGCGACGCTTCTCTGGATGATTTGCCCACCAACACTTCACATCAGCTCAAGCCGGCTGCCCGGAGGAAAAGAGGCTAGGAAAGATCGTAGCAGGCACGGTTGTTGCTGCACGAGAAGTGCCTGCTCCGGAGGCTTCTTGCGAGCAGCGCTAAAAGCACGCGAACATCGCGTTTCTGTGCTTTCCTGAACAGCTTGCGCTGGGACAGTTACAGCCGTGTTTTGCAAGCTGTCCGGGGTTCTGAGGCACTAAAAGTGCGGATGTGTGGCGACTGTGCAAGACGAGAACCGGCTGCTCTGAAAGCCCTTCCTGCTCGTCACGTACGCTTTCTAGCAGCTCTACGGACACACACGCGTCAGCCTCTTCACTGTCCTACACAGCTAGCACGCTGGCAGTTACCGTCAACTTGGAAGCAGCCGCGCAGAAGGCACTCGCCCTGCAACCGGCGAACAGCGCACATTCGCGGCTACACGCGAGCTGGCCGCACTCGGAGCTTTCGCGGCTCTTCTCTCGCTCTTTCCCGCAGAGCTCCGGCGATGCACAACTCGAACCGCGAAAGCCGCAATGAGCTTTGTGCAAGCTGCGCAGAAGAAACAAGGCACTAAACCGGCAAATGTCCAGCTAATCTCCAACGTGAAAAGGCTCAGCAAGGAAAGCTCTTGCTAACAGCCCAGAAGCATTGCGACGCTTCTCTGGATGATTTGCCCACCAACACTTCACATCAGCTCAAGCCGGCTGCCCGGAGGAAAAGAGGCTAGGAAAGATCGTAGCAGGCACGGTTGTTGCTGCACGAGAAGTGCCTGCTCCGGAGGCTTCTTGCGAGCAGCGCTAAAAGCACGCGAACATCGCGTTTCTGTGCTTTCCTGAACAGCTTGCGCTGGGACAGTTACAGCCGTGTTTTGCAAGCTGTCCGGGGTTCTGAGGCACTAAAAGTGCGGATGTGTGGCGACTGTGCAAGACGAGAACCGGCTGCTCTGAAAGCCCTTCCTGCTCGTCACGTACGCTTTCTAGCAGCTCTACGGACACACACGCGTCAGCCTCTTCACTGTCCTACACAGCTAGCACGCTGGCACTTACCGTCAACTTGGAAGCAGCCGCGCAGAAGGCACTCGCCCTGCAACCGGCGAACAGCGCACATTCGCGGCTACACGCGAGCTGGCCGCACTCGGAGCTTTCGCGGCTCTTCTCTCGCTCTTTCCCGCAGAGCTCCGGCGATGCACAACTCGAACCGCGAAAGCCGCAATGAGCTTTGTGCAAGCTGCGCAGAAGAAACAAGGCACTAAACCGGCAAATGTCCAGCTAATCTCCAACGTGAAAAGGCTCAGCAAGGAAAGCTCTTGCTAACAGCCCAGAAGCATTGCGACGCTTCTCTGGATGATTTGCCCACCAACACTTCACATCAGCTCAAGCCGGCTGCCCGGAGGAAAAGAGGCTAGGAAAGATCGTAGCAGGCACGGTTGTTGCTGCACGAGAAGTGCCTGCTCCGGAGGCTTCTTGCGAGCAGCGCTAAAAGCACGCGAACATCGCGTTTCTGTGCTTTCCTGAACAGCTTGCGCTGGGACAGTTACAGCCGTGTTTTGCAAGCTGTCCGGGGTTCTGAGGCACTAAAAGTGCGGATGTGTGGCGACTGTGCAAGACGAGAACCGGCTGCTCTGAAAGCCCTTCCTGCTCGTCACGTACGCTTTCTAGCAGCTCTACGGACACACACGCGTCAGCCTCTTCACTGTCCTACACAGCTAGCACGCTGGCACTTACCGTCAACTTGGAAGCAGCCGCGCAGAAGGCACTCGCCCTGCAACCGGCGAACAGCGCACATTCGCGGCTACACGCGAGCTGGCCGCACTCGGAGCTTTCGCGGCTCTTCTCTCGCTCTTTCCCGCAGAGCTCCGGCGATGCACAACTCGAACCGCGAAAGCCGCAATGAGCTTTGTGCAAGCTGCGCAGAAGAAACAAGGCACTAAACCGGCAAATGTCCAGCTAATCTCCAACGTGAAAAGGCTCAGCAAGGAAAGCTCTTGCTAACAGCCCAGAAGCATTGCGACGCTTCTCTGGATGATTTGCCCACCAACACTTCACATCAGCTCAAGCCGGCTGCCCGGAGGAAAAGAGGCTAGGAAAGATCGTAGCAGGCACGGTTGTTGCTGCACGAGAAGTGCCTGCTCCGGAGGCTTCTTGCGAGCAGCGCTAAAAGCACGCGAACATCGCGTTTCTGTGCTTTCCTGAACAGCTTGCGCTGGGACAGTTACAGCCGTGTTTTGCAAGCTGTCCGGGGTTCTGAGGCACTAAAAGTGCGGATGTGTGGCGACTGTGCAAGACGAGAACCGGCTGCTCTGAAAGCCCTTCCTGCTCGTCACGTACGCTTTCTAGCAGCTCTACGGACACACACGCGTCAGCCTCTTCACTGTCCTACACAGCTAGCACGCTGGCAGTTACCGTCAACTTGGAAGCAGCCGCGCAGAAGGCACTCGCCCTGCAACCGGCGAACAGCGCACATTCGCGGCTACACGCGAGCTGGCCGCACTCGGAGCTTTCGCGGCTCTTCTCTCGCTCTTTCCCGCAGAGCTCCGGCGATGCACAACTCGAACCGCGAAAGCCGCAATGAGCTTTGTGCAAGCTGCGCAGAAGAAACAAGGCACTAAACCGGCAAATGTCCAGCTAATCTCCAACGTGAAAAGGCTCAGCAAGGAAAGCTCTTGCTAACAGCCCAGAAGCATTGCGACGCTTCTCTGGATGATTTGCCCACCAACACTTCACATCAGCTCAAGCCGGCTGCCCGGAGGAAAAGAGGCTAGGAAAGATCGTAGCAGGCACGGTTGTTGCTGCACGAGAAGTGCCTGCTCCGGAGGCTTCTTGCGAGCAGCGCTAAAAGCACGCGAACATCGCGTTTCTGTGCTTTCCTGAACAGCTTGCGCTGGGACAGTTACAGCCGTGTTTTGCAAGCTGTCCGGGGTTCTGAGGCACTAAAAGTGCGGATGTGTGGCGACTGTGCAAGACGAGAACCGGCTGCTCTGAAAGCCCTTCCTGCTCGTCACGTACGCTTTCTAGCAGCTCTACGGACACACACGCGTCAGCCTCTTCACTGTCCTACACAGCTAGCACGCTGGCAGTTACCGTCAACTTGGAAGCAGCCGCGCAGAAGGCACTCGCCCTGCAACCGGCGAACAGCGCACATTCGCGGCTACACGCGAGCTGGCCGCACTCGGAGCTTTCGCGGCTCTTCTCTCGCTCTTTCCCGCAGAGCTCCGGCGATGCACAACTCGAACCGCGAAAGCCGCAATGAGCTTTGTGCAAGCTGCGCAGAAGAAACAAGGCACTAAACCGGCAAATGTCCAGCTAATCTCCAACGTGAAAAGGCTCAGCAAGGAAAGCTCTTGCTAACAGCCCAGAAGCATTGCGACGCTTCTCTGGATGATTTGCCCACCAACACTTCACATCAGCTCAAGCCGGCTGCCCGGAGGAAAAGAGGCTAGGAAAGATCGTAGCAGGCACGGTTGTTGCTGCACGAGAAGTGCCTGCTCCGGAGGCTTCTTGCGAGCAGCGCTAAAAGCACGCGAACATCGCGTTTCTGTGCTTTCCTGAACAGCTTGCGCTGGGACAGTTACAGCCGTGTTTTGCAAGCTGTCCGGGGTTCTGAGGCACTAAAAGTGCGGATGTGTGGCGACTGTGCAAGACGAGAACCGGCTGCTCTGAAAGCCCTTCCTGCTCGTCACGTACGCTTTCTAGCAGCTCTACGGACACACACGCGTCAGCCTCTTCACTGTCCTACACAGCTAGCACGCTGGCAGTTACCGTCAACTTGGAAGCAGCCGCGCAGAAGGCACTCGCCCTGCAACCGGCGAACAGCGCACATTCGCGGCTACACGCGAGCTGGCCGCACTCGGAGCTTTCGCGGCTCTTCTCTCGCTCTTTCCCGCAGAGCTCCGGCGATGCACAACTCGAACCGCGAAAGCCGCAATGAGCTTTGTGCAAGCTGCGCAGAAGAAACAAGGCACTAAACCGGCAAATGTCCAGCTAATCTCCAACGTGAAAAGGCTCAGCAAGGAAAGCTCTTGCTAACAGCCCAGAAGCATTGCGACGCTTCTCTGGATGATTTGCCCACCAACACTTCACATCAGCTCAAGCCGGCTGCCCGGAGGAAAAGAGGCTAGGAAAGATCGTAGCAGGCACGGTTGTTGCTGCACGAGAAGTGCCTGCTCCGGAGGCTTCTTGCGAGCAGCGCTAAAAGCACGCGAACATCGCGTTTCTGTGCTTTCCTGAACAGCTTGCGCTGGGACAGTTACAGCCGTGTTTTGCAAGCTGTCCGGGGTTCTGAGGCACTAAAAGTGCGGATGTGTGGCGACTGTGCAAGACGAGAACCGGCTGCTCTGAAAGCCCTTCCTGCTCGTCACGTACGCTTTCTAGCAGCTCTACGGACACACACGCGTCAGCCTCTTCACTGTCCTACACAGCTAGCACGCTGGCAGTTACCGTCAACTTGGAAGCAGCCGCGCAGAAGGCACTCGCCCTGCAACCGGCGAACAGCGCACATTCGCGGCTACACGCGAGCTGGCCGCACTCGGAGCTTTCGCGGCTCTTCTCTCGCTCTTTCCCGCAGAGCTCCGGCGATGCACAACTCGAACCGCGAAAGCCGCAATGAGCTTTGTGCAAGCTGCGCAGAAGAAACAAGGCACTAAACCGGCAAATGTCCAGCTAATCTCCAACGTGAAAAGGCTCAGCAAGGAAAGCTCTTGCTAACAGCCCAGAAGCATTGCGACGCTTCTCTGGATGATTTGCCCACCAACACTTCACATCAGCTCAAGCCGGCTGCCCGGAGGAAAAGAGGCTAGGAAAGATCGTAGCAGGCACGGTTGTTGCTGCACGAGAAGTGCCTGCTCCGGAGGCTTCTTGCGAGCAGCGCTAAAAGCACGCGAACATCGCGTTTCTGTGCTTTCCTGAACAGCTTGCGCTGGGACAGTTACAGCCGTGTTTTGCAAGCTGTCCGGGGTTCTGAGGCACTAAAAGTGCGGATGTGTGGCGACTGTGCAAGACGAGAACCGGCTGCTCTGAAAGCCCTTCCTGCTCGTCACGTACGCTTTCTAGCAGCTCTACGGACACACACGCGTCAGCCTCTTCACTGTCCTACACAGCTAGCACGCTGGCAGTTACCGTCAACTTGGAAGCAGCCGCGCAGAAGGCACTCGCCCTGCAACCGGCGAACAGCGCACATTCGCGGCTACACGCGAGCTGGCCGCACTCGGAGCTTTCGCGGCTCTTCTCTCGCTCTTTCCCGCAGAGCTCCGGCGATGCACAACTCGAACCGCGAAAGCCGCAATGAGCTTTGTGCAAGCTGCGCAGAAGAAACAAGGCACTAAACCGGCAAATGTCCAGCTAATCTCCAACGTGAAAAGGCTCAGCAAGGAAAGCTCTTGCTAACAGCCCAGAAGCATTGCGACGCTTCTCTGGATGATTTGCCCACCAACACTTCACATCAGCTCAAGCCGGCTGCCCGGAGGAAAAGAGGCTAGGAAAGATCGTAGCAGGCACGGTTGTTGCTGCACGAGAAGTGCCTGCTCCGGAGGCTTCTTGCGAGCAGCGCTAAAAGCACGCGAACATCGCGTTTCTGTGCTTTCCTGAACAGCTTGCGCTGGGACAGTTACAGCCGTGTTTTGCAAGCTGTCCGGGGTTCTGAGGCACTAAAAGTGCGGATGTGTGGCGACTGTGCAAGACGAGAACCGGCTGCTCTGAAAGCCCTTCCTGCTCGTCACGTACGCTTTCTAGCAGCTCTACGGACACACACGCGTCAGCCTCTTCACTGTCCTACACAGCTAGCACGCTGGCAGTTACCGTCAACTTGGAAGCAGCCGCGCAGAAGGCACTCGCCCTGCAACCGGCGAACAGCGCACATTCGCGGCTACACGCGAGCTGGCCGCACTCGGAGCTTTCGCGGCTCTTCTCTCGCTCTTTCCCGCAGAGCTCCGGCGATGCACAACTCGAACCGCGAAAGCCGCAATGAGCTTTGTGCAAGCTGCGCAGAAGAAACAAGGCACTAAACCGGCAAATGTCCAGCTAATCTCCAACGTGAAAAGGCTCAGCAAGGAAAGCTCTTGCTAACAGCCCAGAAGCATTGCGACGCTTCTCTGGATGATTTGCCCACCAACACTTCACATCAGCTCAAGCCGGCTGCCCGGAGGAAAAGAGGCTAGGAAAGATCGTAGCAGGCACGGTTGTTGCTGCACGAGAAGTGCCTGCTCCGGAGGCTTCTTGCGAGCAGCGCTAAAAGCACGCGAACATCGCGTTTCTGTGCTTTCCTGAACAGCTTGCGCTGGGACAGTTACAGCCGTGTTTTGCAAGCTGTCCGGGGTTCTGAGGCACTAAAAGTGCGGATGTGTGGCGACTGTGCAAGACGAGAACCGGCTGCTCTGAAAGCCCTTCCTGCTCGTCACGTACGCTTTCTAGCAGCTCTACGGACACACACGCGTCAGCCTCTTCACTGTCCTACACAGCTAGCACGCTGGCACTTACCGTCAACTTGGAAGCAGCCGCGCAGAAGGCACTCGCCCTGCAACCGGCGAACAGCGCACATTCGCGGCTACACGCGAGCTGGCCGCACTCGGAGCTTTCGCGGCTCTTCTCTCGCTCTTTCCCGCAGAGCTCCGGCGATGCACAACTCGAACCGCGAAAGCCGCAATGAGCTTTGTGCAAGCTGCGCAGAAGAAACAAGGCACTAAACCGGCAAATGTCCAGCTAATCTCCAACGTGAAAAGGCTCAGCAAGGAAAGCTCTTGCTAACAGCCCAGAAGCATTGCGACGCTTCTCTGGATGATTTGCCCACCAACACTTCACATCAGCTCAAGCCGGCTGCCCGGAGGAAAAGAGGCTAGGAAAGATCGTAGCAGGCACGGTTGTTGCTGCACGAGAAGTGCCTGCTCCGGAGGCTTCTTGCGAGCAGCGCTAAAAGCACGCGAACATCGCGTTTCTGTGCTTTCCTGAACAGCTTGCGCTGGGACAGTTACAGCCGTGTTTTGCAAGCTGTCCGGGGTTCTGAGGCACTAAAAGTGCGGATGTGTGGCGACTGTCCAAGACGAGAACCGGCTGCTCTGAAAGCCCTTCCTGCTCGTCACGTACGCTTTCTAGCAGCTCTACGGACACACACGCGTCAGCCTCTTCACTGTCCTACACAGCTAGCACGCTGGCAGTTACCGTCAACTTGGGAGCAGCCGCGCAGAAGGCACTCGCCCTGCAACCGGCGAACAGCGCACATTCGCGGCTACACGCGAGCTGGCCGCACTCGGAGCTTTCGCGGCTCTTCTCTCGCTCTTTCCCGCAGAGCTCCGGCGATGCACAACTCGAACCGCGAAAGCCGCAATGAGCTTTGTGCAAGCTGCGCAGAAGAAACAAGGCACTAAACCGACAAATGTCCAGCTAATCTCCAACGTGAAAAGGCTCAGCAAGGAAAGCTCTTGCTAACAGCCCAGAAGCATTGCGACGCTTCTCTGGATGATTTGCCCACCAACACTTCACATCAGCTCAAGCCGGCTGCCCGGAGGAAAAGAGGCTAGGAAAGATCGTAGCAGGCACGGTTGTTGCTGCACGAGAAGTGCCTGCTCCGGAGGCTTCTTGCGAGCAGCGCTAAAAGCACGCGAACATCGCGTTTCTGTGCTTTCCTGAACAGCTTGCGCTGGGACAGTTACAGCCGTGTTTTGCAAGCTGTCCGGGGTTCTGAGGCACTAAAAGTGCGGATGTGTGGCGACTGTCCAAGACGAGAACCGGCTGCTCTGAAAGCCCTTCCTGCTCGTCACGTACGCTTTCTAGCAGCTCTACGGACACACACGCGTCAGCCTCTTCACTGTCCTACACAGCTAGCACGCTGGCAGTTACCGTCAACTTGGAAGCAGCCGCGCAGAAGGCACTCGCCCTGCAACCGGCGAACAGCGCACATTCGCGGCTACACGCGAGCTGGCCGCACTCGGCGCTTTCGCGGCTCTTCTCTCGCTCTTTCCCGCAGAGCTCCGGCGATGCACAACTCGAACCGCGAAAGCCGCAATGAGCTTTGTGCAAGCTGCGCAGAAGAAACAAGGCACTAAACCGGCAAATGTCCAGCTAATCTCCAACGTGAAAAGGCTCAGCAAGGAAAGCTCTTGCTAACAGCCCAGAAGCATTGCGACGCTTCTCTGGATGATTTGCCCACCAACACTTCACATCAGCTCAAGCCGGCTGCCCGGAGGAAAAGAGGCTAGGAAAGATCGTAGCAGGCACGGTTGTTGCTGCACGAGAAGTGCCTGCTCCGGAGGCTTCTTGCGAGCAGCGCTAAAAGCACGCGAACATCGCGTTTCTGTGCTTTCCTGAACAGCTTGCGCTGGGACAGTTACAGCCGTGTTTTGCAAGCTGTCCGGGGTTCTGAGGCACTAAAAGTGCGGATGTGTGGCGACTGTGCAAGACGAGAACCGGCTGCTCTGAAAGCCCTTCCTGCTCGTCACGTACGCTTTCTAGCAGCTCTACGGACACACACGCGTCAGCCTCTTCACTGTCCTACACAGCTAGCACGCTGGCAGTTACCGTCAACTTGGAAGCAGCCGCGCAGAAGGCACTCGCCCTGCAACCGGCGAACAGCGCACATTCGCGGCCACACGCGAGCTGGCCGCACTCGGCGCTTTCGCGGCTCTTCTCTCGCTCTTTCCCGCAGAGCTCCGGCGATGCACAACTCGAACCGCGAAAGCCGCAATGAGCTTTGTGCAAGCTGCGCAGAAGAAACAAGGCACTAAACCGGCAAATGTCCAGCTAATCTCCAACGTGAAAAGGCTCAGCAAGGAAAGCTCTTGCTAACAGCCCAGAAGCATTGCGACGCTTCTCTGGATGATTTGCCCACCAACACTTCACATCAGCTCAAGCCGGCTGCCCGGAGGAAAAGAGGCTAGGAAAGATCGTAGCAGGCACGGTTGTTGCTGCACGAGAAGTGCCTGCTCCGGAGGCTTCTTGCGAGCAGCGCTAAAAGCACGCGAACATCGCGTTTCTGTGCTTTCCTGAACAGCTTGCGCCGGGACAGTTACAGCCGTGTTTTGCAAGCTGTCCGGGGTTCTGAGGCACTAAAAGTGCGGATGTGTGGCGACTGTCCAAGACGAGAACCGGCTGCTCTGAAAGCCCTTCCTGCTCTTCACGTACGCTTTCTAGCAGCTCTACGGACACACACGCGTCAGCCTCTTCACTGTCCTACACAGCTAGCACGCTGGCAGTTACCGTCAACTTGGAAGCAGCCGCGCAGAAGGCACCTGCCCTGCAACCGGCGAACAGCGCACATTCGCGGCTACACGTGAGCTGGCCGCACTCGGAGCTTTCGCGGCTCTTCTCTCGCTCTTTCTCGCAGAGCTCCGGCGATGCACAACTCGAACCGCGAAAGCCGCAATGAGCTTTGTGCAAGCTGCGCAGAAGAAACAAGGCACTAAACCGGCAAATGTCCAGCTAATCTCCAACGTGAAAAGGGTCAGCAAGGAAAGCTCTTGCTAACAGCCCAGAAGCATTGCGACTCTTCTCTGGATGATTTGCCCACCAACACTTCACATCAGCTCAAGCCGACTGCCCGGACGAAAAGAGGCTAGGAAAGATCGTGGAAGGCATAGTTGTTGCCGCACGAGAAGTGCCTGCTCCGGAGGCTTCTTGTGAGCAGCGCTAAAAGCACGCGAACATCGCATTTCTGTGCTTTCCTGAACAGCTTGCGCTGGGACAGTTACAGCCGTGTTTTGCAAGCTGTCCGGGGTTCTGAGGCACTAAAAGTGCGGATGTGTGGCGACTGTCCAAGACGAGAACCGGCTGCTCTGAAAGCCCTTCCTGCTCTTCACGTACGCTTTCTAGCAGCTCTACGGACACACACGTGTCAGCCTCTTCACTGTCCTACACAGCTAGCACGCTGGCACTTACCGTCAACTTGGAACCAGCCGCACAGAAGGAAGTCAGACAATTACTCCAACACCTGAAATGCCTGCTCTAAAAGTTCTTGCTGCTCCTCACCGACTCTTCCCACCACATCTACAGGCTCAGAAACATTGAGTCTCTGGGCTTTCCTCCACCAGCAGGACTCTGACACTTACCATCACCTAGAGCTGCTGCACAGTGAGAAATAAATCTTAAAAATCACGAACTCAGACGATTGCTTTAACACCAAAGGTGCCACCTCTGAAAGTTTACTGGTGTACATGGTGGCAAAAGTCAGAGTCCTGATTGTCTAGGAAAGAACGGAGCCCCAGTGTTGCTGGGCTTGTAGATGCGGCGGCAAGAGCCACTGAGGGGTTTTCAGAGCTGGCACTTCTGGTGTGGGATCTATCATCCAACGTTCATGATATATAAGAGTGTTTTCACTGGGCGGCCATAAGTACACCGTGGTAAACGTTGGAGTGCTGGTGTTCTAGGAAATCTCGCAGTCCCAATATTTGTGAGCCTGTAGATGCGGTGGCAAGAGCCGGGCAGGAGAAGCAAGAGCTTTCAGAAATGTCACTTCTGGTGTGGGAGCAGTCTTCTGACTGTGTGATTTTTAAGATTTTTTTCAAAAGGGACTGCTGAGTTGAGGTGATGGTAGACGTCGGAGTCCTGGTGTCCCAGGAAATGCCGGATCCCCAATGTTTGTGAGCCTGTAGATGTGGTGCCTAGAGCTGGTGAGAAGCAGCAAGACATTCCAGAGCTGACACTTCTGGTGTGGGAGCAGCTGTCTGACATTCACCATTTTTAAGCTGTGGTTTAACACTAGGCGGACAGCTCGAGCTGGTGTTAAACGTCGGAGTCCTGGTGGTCTAAGAAATCCCGGAGCCCCAATGTTTCCTGGCCTGTAGATTTTTTTTATGCCTGTAGATCTTTACCACCCTGTCCTGGTGGTCTAGGAAAGCCCGGAGCCCCAGAGTTTGGAGCCTGTATGTGTGGTAGCAAGAGCCGGTGAGGAGCAGCAAGGGTATTCAGAGCTGGTCACCATGTAACAAAAGGTTCAGGATTTTTAAGATTTTTTCCCACTGAGCAGTAGGGACTGTTTCTCACTCCTTACAAATGAGTCCTTCGTCAGGAAAAGAAAAAAAAAACAGACTTCCTCTTCCATTAATTGTTTCTCTAAGCTATATGGGTACATGACTATGTTTTATAACTGTATTCTTGTCCTGTTTCTGGCTAGGATAGAGTTAATATTTACCTGAGCTGGGTGGAGTACTGAAGCTGGTAGCCCCTATGGCTGGGATAGTTAACTAATCAGCTAACTGCTGGGGCTCAGTATGTAAGTGAGGAGGGTGGTGAAAGGAGCCTCCTGCTACGTGGAAGAAACTAGGTGTGGAGATTTGTTGTAAGCCATTATACTATATTTGTATTGCATCACTGTTTTGTTTTCTTCTGTCATTACTGTTAAATTTACTTTTTGTTCAATCTCAACCCACGGGTTTGGTTTTTTTCCTGGTTTTCTTTTGTTTACCAAATCTCCCCCTGTTCTCTTGGAGAGTGGGGGGGGAGTGAGAGAGAGACTGCGTAGTCTGGTCCCGATCGGGGCTGAACTACAACAATTCTTTAAGAGCATACATATATAGTTGTGATTAACTTATTGTCCCCTATATCAATCCCCCCTTTTTATCACACTAAGTAAATTCTTTTACTTAAACAGTTTCCCTGAATGATATGAAGCATCATACATGGTTTTGTAAGTGGGGGGGGGGCTAAGGTGGTAGCTTCTGTAGGAAACTGCTAGAAGTCGCTCCCCTTTGTTCAGTGGACTCGGCCGGGCCTAGAGCGGACCCGCTGCTGGCCAAGGCCAAGCCAATTGGTAGCAGAATGTCCCATGATAATGCCTCTGTGATAACGTATTCAAATAGGGGAAAACAGAAAAAAAAAAAAAAGGGAGAGATGTGAAGCAGCTGAGCGGGGGGCAGAGGCACAGAGGGGGAGGCGCAGGCCTTATGGGCCTTGCAGGCCTCACCCTCTGGCCTCTCGCCAAGCGGCTGACTGGGCCCGAATTGGTCCGGCCCGGCTGCAGGAAGTGGAGAGGAGAGGAGAAGTGAATAAGATGTAAAAAGGATCCTGAGAGACATCTACCAGCCTGTTGTGAGGAACGGCTGCAGATGCCCAGGTCAGTTCAGAAGGAGTGGGAGGAGTAATGCGGCTCCTGGCCAAGATTCCCCTGCAGCCTGTGGTGACGACCATGGTGGAGCAGGTTGTCCCCCTGCAGCCCATGGAGGTCCACGGAGGGGCAGAGATCCACTTGGAGCCCGTGAAGGATCCTGTACTGGGGGAGGTGGATGCCTGAAGGCAGCTGTGGCCCATGGAGGGCCCGCTGGGACAGCCGTTCTGGAGAGACTGCACCCCGTGGAAGAGATGACCCATGCCGGAGCAGTTTCAGGAAGGACTGTGGCGTACGGGTGGGACCCCACAACAGAGCAGGGGAGGAATGCGAGTTCTTCCCCCAACCATGAAGCAGCAGTGTAAAACAACGCGTGATGAACTGACCGCAATCCCCATTCCCTCTTCCCCCTCCTGTGCCACTCGGGGGGGGGAAGGTAGTAGAGATAATGTTAAGCTTGGGAAGAGGGAGGGGTGGAGGGAGGTTATCTTGTTCTCTGTCTCATTATCTTGCTGTTTGTAGTAATAAATGAATAGTTTTCCCCAAGAGGAGTCTGTTTTGCCCGTGATGGTAACTTTAAGGATTTCTCCCTGTCCTTATCTCAAACCTCGAGCTGTTTTTCCTTACGTTATCTCCCCCTGTTCTCTCGGAGGGTGGGAGGAGTGAGAGAGAGACTGCGTAGTCTGGTCCTGATCGGGGCTGAACTACGACAGTGTTACTTTCTTAAACATTCTCCAAACCCATAGGTACAGCACAATAGTTAATAGTAATAAAACTCCTAAGCTAATCAATAAGATCACAACGGGGCGCACCATAGTATTAAGGATCCCTGTTGCCTCTGTCCCAGCCCCACTCATGCCCTGAGTACATTTCCATTCTGTGCATAACCACAGTGGCCAAGTTTAAGCCCGACCGTTTAAAAGGTGGTCCCATGCTTCCTGTAAACCCAAGGGAGGCGTGAGACCACGGCCATTTGGTGTCCTTTTGATTACAAGTTGGTGGTAAGATGCAGGAAAATATTGTAAGCCCAACCACAATTCCAATTAAACAATTGGTCATTTTAGGATTTAGTTGGTCTAGTGGATTAGTACAGCTACTTCTGTAGATAATGTACTGCCTTTGGTGACCTGCTAAAATGGGTTTTATATTTCCTATAATAAAATGACAAATAAGATATAAACTGCACCGATGACAGATTTGGGTGAGATTAGTTACTGGCCGGTCCCGGTTTCTTTGTCCGGTATCGTTTGCTGTGGTGTCCCTCCGGTTCACTACTGCACTGTTCCCGCCCTTATCCGTTCGAACGAGTTTAAGTCTCAAGTCTTCATTGTTGTCTGGAGTTACTTTCCACAAGGTTGCAGAGGCTCTCTTGATCCGAGTATGGTGTATCCAGGAGTTCTGTCCCTTTACCTTAATTGCCGTGTAGGTGGTGAGGAGGACTTGAAAAGGTCCGGCCCACTGTGGTTCCAGAGTTTTTTCTGTAAGAGATTTAACATATACATAGTCCCCTGGTTGTATATCGTGAACAGGCCCATCCAGACCCCTACGACGTGTTCCCATTGCATGTTTTTCAATTCTTTTTAATTGTTTGTTTAGTGCCACCATATAGGAGGTCATTATTTCTTCACCAATTTGTGAAGACGTTCCCTTTTGTACCCCATAGGGTCGTCCATATAGAATTTCGAATGGACTAAGCCCTTCTCTTGCTCTTGGTCTGGTTCGTATTCGTATAAGAGCTAATGGTAAAGTTAGATTA